>NW_005200982.1:54810-87306 GCF_000372725.1 Emiliania huxleyi CCMP1516 | reverse complement strand
TTATCCCTAGTTTGACCCTTTGCCGGGGAAAAAGGAGGAAATGCCCGCCGGTTTTGGAGGCGAAGGGTGGACCCGGGGTTACGTTGGAAGGGGTAGCGTTATTTTGCCCCCGCCTGCAGATGGACAACAGGTGGTGCCACCTTGGCTGTCCCCACCCTCTCGCCGCCAGAGTAGAGCAAGAAAGGGTCGCAATCCCTTTTTCCGCTCTCGAATCCGGACGTTGAACGTGCGGCAGGGGGGGGGGGGGGGCAGCCTGAATGCCGAGCGCAAAGCGCGCAGCGCCGCCATCTCGCGTGCACACGCCCTGGCGGCGTCGCTCACTGCGCGGTGCAGCGCCTCTGCAAAAGCGCCCCGCCCCCGCCCCCGCCCCCGCCCTCGCCCTCGCCCTCGCCCTCGCCATCGGTCGGGAGGGGCTCGCCGAGGAGCGCCTCGAAGACGCGCGCCTCGAGCAGGTGCTCGGTCTGTTCACAGCGAGCCGGCGCGTGAAGAGACGCCGTCCACACACCGCCCTCGCCCCCTTCGACCGGGCCGCTGGCGCCGTGCGGAGGAGCGGCAGCGCCAGCCTCGCCTCCCTCCGGTGCTGCCGCAGCAGCAGCAGCAGGTCGGAGGCGACACACTGAAGGTGGCGGCGAGGCGCCTGCAGGGGAGGGATCGTCCAGGACACGTCTAAGAAACGGACCGGGACGGCTCCAGGAACGGTCCAGGAAGGGTCTAGGAACGGACCAGGAGGGCTCCAGGAACGGTCCAGGATGGAAGGGTCTAGGAACGGACCACGCTCGAAGCACCACCGCCAGGTGCTTGTCGAGCTCGGCTAGATCTCGCTCGTTCTCGGCTAAATCTCGCTCGTTCTTTTTTTTTGGAAAACTGTACCCCATGTCCCCCAATGTACCCCACGTTCCCCGACGGCCTTTGCCTGACATCCACACGAGGCATACCATGCACTTTCCTCGTCCGCTCGCGCTTGCCGCGCCGCATTGCGCCCGACTATGCCGCCGCGAGCAGCACGCCTAGACCCCCGCGACGCCTCTTGCTCACGGAACCCGCCGCCTCACCTCACCACCCCCACCACGCGATGCGCCCTCTCTCGCGGCGCGAGCGGCTGTACCCCCCTCGGCCTCGCACCGCCTGCCTACTCCCGCTCGCAGGTACAGCCGCTGCCATCGAGGAAGCCGCGAGACGCGTCCGCTGCTGCCCATTCCCCACCCTTGTCCCGCGCGCGACCACCCTCCCTCTCTTCTGGCAAGAGAGCGACCCGCTCTCGCTTGCTCGCCAATCGCCGCCCGGCTCCAGTCCGAGCGCCGAGGACGCGAGAGAGCGCGCCGGCGGCCTCGTCTCGACGCTCACGCCGCCGACGTACTGCCCGTAGGCTCGGCTCTCCTCTCTCGCTCTCTCTTCCCGTTCAGCGGCATTCATTTTTGTGTTTTTGTGCAGCCGCCGTCGCTGATTTCTTTTTATCCGTGTAGGCGAGGCTCGAGGGCATGGGGCGGGTGGGGGGGGGGGGGGGGCTGCGGGGCTGGGTGGGTGGGTGGCGGGCGGGCTCGAGATCGCGCGACTGATCGTTTCGTGGGGAGATTCCCCGAGATTTTATCATAGCCATAGCAGCTTTGCTCACAATCCGAGCAACATGCCTCCGATTGCGAGCAGTAGCGCTCGCAATCCTACATCTTGTAGGACTATGAGCGGCGGCGCTCACAATCGTACCCAAGATCCAAGGATTGCTAGCGTCGCACAGAGGGCGCTCCCAATCGCTCCAGCCGCGAGCGCTTGTGAGTGAGCGCGCCGGGAGGGTCTCCTCACAATCCAAACAGTGATCGCACCGATTGCGAGGGGACCCGCTCGCAATCCTAGAAGTCGTAGGACTGTGGGCGGTGTCGCTCGCAATCGGCGAAAGTTCTATGATTGCGAGCGCTCCTGCTCGCAACCGGAGGCATGTTGCTAGGATTGTGAGCCAAGCTGCTCGCAACCCTAGACTTTGCTCGGATTGCGAGCGCGCTGGTAGTAGTCGTAGGCGTCACCAGTCACCTTGTGAGCGGAGCTGCTCTTAGTCCTAGAAGACGTAGGATTGCGAGCGTAAGTGCTCACAGTCGCACAGAGATGCTACGATTGCGAGGAGTGCTGCTCACAATCCTTCGACTTCTAGGATTGAGAGCGAGGCTGCTCTCAATCCTAGCGGTCTAGAAAAGAATTCTTAAAATACAAGCCTCTCTCACAGCACACTGGCACGACAAGGGCGCGGACTGGCGCGGACTGGCACACACACCGGCTCACCTAGAAAATAAGGTTACCCACCCGTGCCCGGTCTTGGGCGCGTAAAAGACCCCCCCACAGGCGACGCTCGCGCTCCACCGGCACCGCTGCCTACGTTGTGCCCGATCTGTGCATCCACCGGTCTCTGCCGACCGGCATGCGCGCCTCCTGCCTCTTCTACTCCTTCGCGGCGACCGGCCTCGCCCTCCTTGTCCTCGCAAACTACACGCTCTTCGACGCCTCGCTGCACTCCCGCCGCCAGCCGCCCACCCGACCGCGGATGAAGAGAGAGACTGTGGTCGCAGAGACGGCAGTCCCGTCAGCAGCCTCCCACCGCGAGGCGGTGGTGAAACCCGGCGCAGCTGCCGGTGCCGGCGCCGCTTCCGCCGCCTCCTCTGCCGGCGGCGCTGCCCGCGCATCTGCCCTCTCCGGCTCTCTCCCGCAGAGCTGCAGGCCGACGCCCGACGCGGTGCGGCAGCGGCAGCTGCGGCTCCTCTCGGGAGGGACGTGCGTCGCGGGCAGCGTCCTCTGCGCGGCGCTCGCCTCCGCCCTGCAGAGCGGCGGCGGCGGTGGCGGCGGCGGCGGAGGCGGCGGCCGGCTTGTGGTCACCTCCTTCGTGGCGGGCCAGGGTGGCATGCTCGCCACGCTCTCCTCCACGGCGGCGGCGCTCAAGGCGCCCCTCCTCACACAGGGCCCTCGCACGAGTCTGGAGTGTGCGCCTCACAAGCCTGCTCCACCTGCACAAGCCTGCTCCACCTGCCACCCAGGTACCTCTCCTCGCCCTCGCACTCGGAGCAGGCGCCGCCTCGGACGGCGCTGCAGCCTGCGCCGCCGCAGCTGCGCCGCCGCCCGCGATCGCCGACCTCGCGGCAGGCGAGCCGCGACCCCGCCCTCCTCCGCCGCCCTCCTCCCGCTGCCCAGCCGCGTGGGCGCCGCCAACCCGACGCCTCTCCGCCTGCCGACTCCGCCTGCCGACTCCGCCTCCCCCGCCCTCACCTCCCCTTGCCCCGCCCTCACCGCCCCTTGCCCCGCCCTCACCGCCCCTTGCCCCGCCCCCACCGCCCCTTGCCCCGCCCTCACCGCCCCTTGCCCCGCCCTCACCGCGCCTTGCCCCGCCCTCACCGCCCCTTGCCCCGCCCTCACCGCCCCTTGCCCCACCCTCACCGCCCCTTGCCCCGCCCTCACCGCCCCTTGCCCCGCCCTCACCGCGCCTTGCCCCGCCCTCACCGCGCCTCCCCTCAGGCGAGTCGCTCCCTCCCGCGCCGTCCGCCGCCGCGGCTGGGCGCACGCCGCGCTCGCTCCGACGGCATGCGCGCCGCGGCACCGCGCCTGCTCACGCCTCCGGCTGTGGACAGGAGCACGCCTCTCGCCCTCAAGTGGCGGGCCCTGTCTGCGCTCCTCGCCTCGGGCGCGGAGCTGCTGTACGCGGACGCGGACGCGGTGCTGGGCGCGCCTCCCTTCGAGCTCGCCTCTCTCGACTCTGACTTCGAGCTCCTCTCGGACGGGTGGGACGAGGAGTCCGCCCACGGCTTCATCATGGGACAAGCCTAGCCGAGACCCGAGGCCGAGACCCGAGGACGTACCCGAGACGTACCCCGAGACGTAGCCCGAGACGTAGCCCGAGACCGAGCCGAGATGCGGCCGAGGTACCTTAAGGTAGCCCGAGGCCCCCTCACGGGCGCCGGCGGTGCGCGTGTGGACGGCGTCGCTTCACGCCTCGCTGCTTGGACAGGCGCCGACGACCCCTCGATGGGCTGGTCGCGCTACTGCGAGACGTCGGTCGTCGCCTCCCTCTCGCCCGCCCTCTTCTTCGCTCGCCCGACTCGCGAGGCGGTAGCCGTCGCGAACCGCATGGCGGCGCGCGCGGCGGCCGAGGGCTGGCCGGCGGCGGCGGGCGCGGCGTGGGGGGTCGGAGGCGGCGAGGAGGGCGGCGAGGGCGCAGCGCTGAGCCAGGAGCTGCTGCTCGCCGCGTTCGACGGCGTCTCTCGCGTCGGCGCTTCGGCGCGCGCCCCGCCGCCCGCCGACTGCTGGCTGCGGAGGGCCTTCACCGCCCCGCCCGTGAGCAGGTGCGCGTCCTGCCCGTCGATTGCTGGCTGAACGCGCGCTCGGCGCTGTCGCGCCTCGGCGCGGCGCCGGGCGGAGGCCCTCCCTCTGCCCGGCACGCGGCGCTGCTGCCTGGCCGCGGCGCGGCGGGCGGCGCGGAGCGGCAGGCGGCGGCGGCCGGCTCGTACCACCGCGGCGCGCCGCTCGGCGAGGCTTGGCGCAGCGCGACGACCGGGTCGCTGCAGCACCGCTCCGCCGTCGAGAGGACCGCCATCGACCCGCTCCAGCCGATGCGCCAGGAACGGTGGGACCAGGAGGGCTCCAGGAACGGTCCAGGATGGAAGGATCTAGGAACGGACCACGCTCGAAGCACCACCGCCAGGTGCTTGTCGAGCTCGGCTAGATCTCGCTCGTTCTCGGCTAAGTCTCGCTCGTTCTTTTTTTTTGGAAAACTGTACCCCATGTCCCCCAATGTACCCCACGTTCCCCGACGGCCTTTCCCTGACATCCACACGAGGCATACCATGCACTTTCCTCGTCCGCTCGCGCATGCCGCGCCGCATTGCGCCCGACTATGCCGCCGCGAGCAGCACGCCTAGACCCCCGCGACGCCTCTTGCTCACGGAACCCGCCGCCTCACCTCACCACCCCCACCACGCGATGCGCCCTCTCTCACCGCGCGAGCGGCTGTACCCCCCTCGGCCTCGCACCGCCTGCCTACTCCCGCTCGCAGGTACAGCCGCTGCCATCGAGGAAGCCGCGAGACGCGTCCGCTGCTGCCCATTCCCCACCCTTGTCCCGCGCGACCGCCCTCCATCTCTTCTGGCAAGAGAGCGACCCGCTCTCGCTTGCTCGCCAATCGCCGCCCGGCTCCAGTCCGAGCGCCGAGGACGCGAGAGAGCGTGCCGGCGGCCTCGTCTCGACGCTCACGCCGCCGACGTACTGCCCGTAGGCTCGGCTCTCCTCTCTCGCTCTCCCTTCCCGTTCAGCTGCATGGCCCCCTGAACCCCGGCGACTCACATCGTCATGGAAGAACGCGGTTCCTCGTTCGCGCCGCCAAAGACGGCGTCCAAGGTTGCGGTGGTCGTGGACCCCTTCTCGACCGGCGGCATGCTGTCGGTGGTCCTCTCGCGGCGCGGCTTTGCAGTCATGGCGCTCTGGACGAACGAGTGCGGCGGCAACGAGGAGCATGTCCCAGCTGAGGTCAAGGCGTGGAGAAAGTCGATCGGGTACTTGGCGGAGGTGTACGAGCCGGAGGGTGGGACCGAGGCGATTGCGGCCGCGGTCAAGAAGGCGTGTGGCACCAAGACGCTCAGCACAATCATCTGCGGAGGTGAGTCTGGTGTCAAGGTTTGCGACGCCCTCTGCGTGTACCTCAATTTCCGGGGCAACTCGATCGCCAACGGGATGGAGAACCGGCGGGACAAGCAGATTCAGCAGGACAATCTCCGCAACTCGGGCATTCGCGCGGTGAAGGGCCTCGCCAGCACCGAGTGGGAGGGGCCCGTCGAGACGTTTGTCGACTCGCAGACCTTTCCTGTTGTGGTCAAGCCGGTCGAGTCTGCCGGCTCAGAGGGAGTTAAGATGTGCAAGAGCAAGGAGGACGCCAAGGCGCACTTTCACCTGCTTATGAACTCGCAGCGCGCGATCGGCTCCGTCGGCGCGGCGGTCCTCGTCCAGGAGTTCCTGCGGGGAGACGAGTGTGCCGCCACGACCCTCGTGCGGCGGGCCAGGCACCGGCCCCGCCCCGTCACGCTCCATCCCCGCCCTCTGCCTCCGCCCCCGCCCCCGCCCTCGCCCTCGCCCTCGCCCTCGCCATCGGTCGGGAGGGGCTCGCCGAGGAGCGCCTCGAAGACGCGCGCCTCGAGCAGGTGCTCCGTCTGTTCACAGCGAGCCGGCGCGTGAAGAGACGCCGTCCACACACCGGTCCGCCCTCGTCCCCTTCGACCGGGCCGCTGGCGCCGTGCGGAGGAGCGGCAGCGCCAGCCTCGCCTCCCTCCGGTGCTGCCGCAGCAGCAGCAGCAGGTCGGAGGCGACACACTGAAGGTGGCGGCGAGGCGCCTGCAGGGGAGGGATCGTCCAGGACACGTCTAAGAAACGGACCGGGACGGCTCCAGGAACGGTCCAGGAAGGGTCTAGGAACGGACCAGGAGGGCTCCAGGAACGGTCCAGGATGGAAGGGTCTAGGAACGGACCACGCTCGAAGCACCACCGCCAGGTGCTTGTCGAGCTCGGCTAGATCTCGCTCGTTCTCGGCTAACTCGCTCGTTCTTTTTTTTGGAAAACTGTACCCCATGTCCCCCAATGTACCCCACGTTCCCCGACGGCCTTTGCCTGACATCCACACGAGGCATACCATGCACTTTCCTCGTCCGCTCGCGCTTGCCGCGCCGCATTGCGCCCGACTATGCCGCCGCGAGCAGCACGCCTAGACCCCCGCGACGCCTCTTGCTCACGGAACCCGCCGCCTCACCTCACCACCCCCACCACGCGATGCGCCCTCTCTCACCGCGCGAGCGGCTGTACCCCCCTCGGCCTCGCACCGCCTGCCTACTCCCGCTCGCAGGTACAGCCGCTGCCATCGAGGAAGCCGCGAGCGACGCGTCCGCTGCTGCCCATTCCCCACCCTTGTCCCGCGCGCGACCACCCTCCCTCTCTTCTGGCAAGAGAGCGACCCGCTCTCGCTTGCTCGCCAATCGCCGCCCGGCTCCAGTCCGAGCGCCGAGGACGCGAGAGAGCGCGCCGGCGGCCTCGTCTCGACGCTCACGCCGCCGACGTACTGCCCGTAGGCTCGGCTCTCCTCTCTCGCTCTCTCTTCCCGTTCAGCGGCATTCATTTTTGTGTTTTTGTGCAGCCGCCGTCGCTGATTTCTTTTTATCCGTGTAGGCGAGGCTCGAGGGCATGGGGCGGGGGGGGGGGGGGGGGGGGCTTCCGGGCTTCCGGGCTTGGTGGGTGGGTGGGGGGGGGGCGGGCTCCAAAACCCCCGAATGAACCTTTCCGGGGGAGATTCCCTGAAAATTTATCAAACCCGGAAACCCCCCATATACCCCCATACACCCCATATACCCCCATGTACCCCCATATACCCCATATACCCCCCAGACATCTTAATACCAGTTTTTCACCCTCTTTCACATGGTCGCGATCCCGTAGGCGCTTGCCTTTCCTGCTACGAGCCGAGATTGACCTGAGATTGACCCTGCCGAGTCAAGTTCCCGCCCTGCTCGCATCTCTGCTGCGTCTAGAGACTGCCACTCTGTGTCCGTAGCCGCGAGGGCCACTCGAGAGCGCTGGCCTGCACCTCCCATCGGGGACACCACCCTCAACCGCTTCTTGACTCTCTGCAGGAATTCATTCGATCAACATGCTCAAAGTCGAGCTCGTGCCGGCCGCCGGTGACAAGCTCGTGCTCAAGCTCTCTCCTCCGCCGCCGCTTGCTGACAAGCAGGTGTGCGTTAATTTGCAGTGGCTCAGGGAGGGGGTATGCACGCGCACCGCTGCAACGCACGCACGCTGCGCCTTCCCTGCAAGACTAGCCTCTCGCGTTCTGTGGCTGACAGGCGTCTCTGGCGGACAACACGACCGTCATCGACTCCGGCGAAGGCAACGCCATCGGCATCCCCTCCGAGCCCGTCTCGCTCAAGGATGTCATCGACACCGGCACCGGCGGCACCGGCACCGCCAGCACCGGCACCGGCAACGTCCCGCCCGAGGGCGAGCCCGGCCCGCTCAAGGACGGCATTGACGCGGGCGGCGGCAACGTCGAGGGCGAGCTTTCGCCGATGACGTCCTCCGCGAAGGTCGGAATCGTGCCGGCTGACGACGGCCGCATCACGCTCGTCATCTCCGCGTCGGTGACGCCTTCGCTCCTCGGAGCCAAGGTGCGCGTGCGCACGCCAGGATCGTGATCATCCCTCTCCCGTCTCCGAGAGCCTGCGCGTACTCTCCCTCGCCCACGAACCCTGAGGGAGGGTGTAGAGGATGTAGAGTGTAGAGCGCTGTAGAGCTGTAGAGATGTAGAGCGCTGTAGAGCTGTAGAGCTCTACATCCGGCGCGTGACGATGTGAGTCGCCTGTAGAGCGATGTAGAGCGCAATTTTGCTGTAGAGTTTGTTGTAGAGGCTCTACAGCCAAACCGCCGGGAAGGCAGTGACTCAAAGAGGTCGAGCCGCGCTAATGGGGTGTCTCCGAGCTTACTGGAGCTCTGATGGACAGCCCTGACTATCCCTGACACACAGAGAGTCACTCTGACGGCACGCAACACCCTATGACTGCGTCATGACCAGCCTGCCATGTGTCGCGCCGTTGCCGCATTCGTCGCTGTGCTTCTTTAGCAGGCGGTGGACTGTCGGCTGCGAGGACGGTCGCATTTGCGCGAGGCGAGGCGAGCATTCAGACGCGTTGCATGCGCCATGACTCGCGCCAGCGCGTGCGGGAGCTCCTGGCTGAGCGTTGAGTCCAGGCGAGTTGCGCTGGCCACTATCGCTACGCCGAGCCGAGCTGACGCGCCGAGGCGCCGGCCAGTCGCAGCCGTGAGGCATGCCACAGCAGCAGAGGCACCTGCCACCCATTGGGCGGGCAGACAGAAGGCCAGGGCAGCACTGGCAAGTGCAACGCGCCTCATGTCGGAGAGCGACCGTGCCTCGTTCGCCGCTTATGATGTAGAGTTTGTTGTAGAGATTTCACGTTGTAGAGCGCCTCTACATCGCTCTACAGGCGACTCACATCGTCACGCGGCGGATGTAGAGCTCTACAGCTCTACAGCGCTCTCCAGCGCTCTACATCTCTACAGCTCTACAGCGCTCTACACTCTACATCCTCTACACCCTCCCTCAGTCCGAACCCACCTCTGCGTTGTCTGATGCAGGCGCGCAGTAGCTGTATGGGCCGAACGCCTACGCTTTCATAGTGTATTGCGCGAGCGGTGGAGCGGGATCCATCTACTCGAAGTTGTATTTATAGACATGCTGAAGATCAGAGGCGGAAATTGGCGAGGACGAGGACGAGAAGACTGAAAAGGAGAAGGAGTCCTCGGTGCACGCCCTCCCACACAGACGACACACACTGCCCCGCGCCTTTGCTTGACAGCGCGTCGCGCGCGCCGCAGTTCGAGTCGGTCTCGCCCGAGTCTGTCGGTGGCATCGGCAAGGCGCCCCGCGGCTCCACGCCGTTGACCACAGACTCGGTGCTCGCCGCCTGCATACGCCGGATTCTCCTTTACCGCCCGTCTGACGACCACGCCCCCTGTTCAGGGCGCGACGGCCAACCCCAAGACGACCACGACCGCCACGCCGAAGGGCTCCGTCTCCGCCTCCGGCTGGCTCTCGTGGCCCATAGTCCTGTTTACGATAAACTGGGTCTAAACAGGGCTCGGCCTGGGTGGGGGACCCCATTAGCCATACCAGGTTTAGACCCGGTTTAGGGCGCCCCCAGCTAGCTCCGCCGCCGCGGCCGCGCGGGCTGCGGAGCGGCAGCGTGCAGCCGCCATTCCTCTGCCTCCGCTCGGGCCGGACAGGCACACGAAGCCCGCGTTTGGCCCAAAGTCGCGCCTAGTAGAGGGACTGGGCGAGAAGCCAGGGCAAAAACCTAAAACAGTGCGCGCCAGTCCCGTAAGAAAGAAAGAATTTTACAACAAAACTCCCTCGCACAGCACTGGGCAGAAAGAAAACAGACAACCCAGGGGAGGGATGGGAGGACGGCACGCCGCCACCACACAGGCGCCAGTCCCGTGTCCGGTGTTTTTTATGTGTAAAATTCTTTGCTCCGGTGGTGTGCCTGTGATAGTACTAGCAGCAGACGGCCTCCGACCCACAGTCACCCGACGAACCAAGTGCACCTATACGCACCCTACGCTATACGCAACCCTATACGCCCCTCACGCGCCAGTTCGCACCTGTAAAGAAAGAAAGAAAACAGACAACCCAAGGGAGGGATGGGAGGACGCCGCCACCATGTCCAGCGGGTCTTGGAGCACTTGGAGCACTTGGAGTGCAATCGTGGAAATCTTTTCGTGTGCAAAGTTGGCGAATCGGCAGGCGACGCTCGCGCTCCACCGGCACCGCTGCCTACGTTGTGCCCGATCTGTGCATCCACCGGTCTCTGCCGACCGGCATGCGCGCACGACAACCCGATCTGTGCATGTCGGTGACGACGAAGCTTGAGGGCATGGAGGGCGGTAGCGACGGGGATGGTGACGGTGACGGTGGCGAGGGAGAGGAAGGGGGTCCATTAACACCAGACAGCGAGAGGGGCAGGGAGGAAAGGGGGAGAGAGGAAGCCAACGCGACGTGCGCAGAGGATGAGGATATAAACTGGGACGACGCAGCGGAAGGGATAGACGAGGGAATCGAGGGACCGGAGGGCTTTCGCGACAGCGACGATGACGACGAAGGCAGGGGAGGAGACGGAGGGGCGACACGCAGGAAGAGCGAAATCGCTGACGGCCCGAGCAGAGAGGGCGACGGCGGAGCACGAGGGGGCAACGGAAAGGCTACCAATGACGCGAACCGAGGCATGGGCGACGACGGGGACGGGGAGGGCGACAGCGACGTCGAGGTTGACGCAACGGTATCGAGAGCGCCACCCAAAAGGTCGCGGACAGCCATGGAGGTCACCGAATGGAGGGCGAACGGCACGACACGAAAAGGCAGGGCGAGGCGGATGGAGAAAGAAGTGCCGAGGAGGCCATGGTGGAGGGGAGGGACGGGAGGACGAAAGAAGGGCGAGGAGGACGGGCGGCCCGCACAGGCCGCGAGCAGACAGCGCCTGCTGGCCACCTCGAGACATTCGCAAAGAACGCTAGCTACATGGGAGGGCTTCGTGAAGGATGGATTGAAAAACATTCGAACAAAGAAGAGGCGACGGGAGGAACCGGCAGAGGATGCAGTGACGTGACACACACACACACACACACACACACACACACACACACACACACACACACACACACACACACACGCACACACACAGCACACACACACACACACACACACACACCGCTCACCCACGCGCACCGGGCCTTGCACTTTAAATGCCGTGGGGCTCCTGTCGTTAGACGTGGAGACGCGAGGGTTGCCCCCCCCTTGCCCCACCACCTCGTGTGTGTGGAGAAGTTTACCTTACCTTACCTTACTTCCCCGTCCGCGGGTCCCACATATTTTCCATGAGTGGTTGCGACCGTGCCCCACCCCGCTCGCAAACACTGGCCACCCTGCCTCCCATGAGACTGCTCGGGTCAACGCCGTCGTCGTCATCGTCGACGGTTCCAGCCCTCTCTAGCCTTCCTCCTCTCCCAGCGCCGCTTCACGCACGCAAGTCGCAGGCGCGGCGTGGCGTGGTGGCAGTTTGCGGCCTCGTGGCTGTGCACCTGAGCCTCGTATGCTCGCTCGCCAGCGCCGCAAAGGTCAGCTGGGCTTTCCCGGCGCTCATGTGCATACTCGCCGCCGTGGCGCTCGGCTGCCTGTGCTGTGTCCTGTGGATCGACCCTGGCACCGTCCACCGCAGCTCCTCGACCTGCCTACCTCTTCCGCCCGAGGTGGCGGCGAGGCTCGAAGGCGGAGGAGAAGACCTCGCCGGGCTCCGCAACCCCGTCGCCGGCCGTGACACCTACTGCGTCCGCTGCTGCGTCTGGCGGCGCGCCGGCGACGGCTCACCCCACCACCACTGCAGTGTGTGCCAGCGCTGCGTCTCTGGCTTCGACCACCACTGCGGCGTGCTCGGCCGCTGCATCGCCGGCTCGGTCGTCCCGTGGCGCGGCAGCATGCCCTACCTTCGCCCACAGGAAGCTTCCCGAGAGCAGCTTCCGATCCGTTCGAGCCTACCTGTAGGCAACATGCCCTACTTTCGACTCCTCCTCGGCACGCACTTTTGCGCGACTGCGGCCTCCGCCACCGCCGTCGCCGCCGCCGTCGGAGATGGGCTGGGCTGGCCGGTGGCGCTTGGGGGCCGGGAGCTGGCTGTGAGTGAGGACAGCGTCTCGTTCACGCGGCTAGCTGTGAACAGGTGGCGATGGCGGTCAGCGGCTGGCTCGCTCTCGCTCTGCTCGCAAACTGCGCGCCGCGCTGCTGCGGCCGGGGCGGTGCTCTCCACTACCAGCTGCACCGCCTCTCCAGACTACTGGGCCGACGCTGCCCGCCTCCGGTACTGCACTGTGAACGGCGTCTGGACACGCGTCCCGCTGTGAGCAGGCTGCCGCTGCGTGCCTCCCGTTAACGACTTCACCGCGGCAGACGCGCGCAGGGCGATGGTCCAGCTGTCGTCGCCACCGCCGCTGCGTGTGGCGGTTGCGACGCGGGTTGCGGGCGACGTGGAGGCTGGCGTCGCCGCCGAGGACACGACGGCGACCCTTCTGACCGCCTCGCCCCTCACACCCTCAACCAATCTCTCCTCGCCTCCTTCCTCGCCGCCGCCTCCCTCGCCGCCTCCCTCGCCGCCTCCCTCGCCTCCTCCTCCCTCGCCGCCTCCCTCGCCGCCTCCCTCGCCTCCTCCTCCCTCGCCGCCTCCCTCGCCGCCCAGTCTCGGCGTCGCACTCCTCGACGACCTCAAGCTGCGCGCGCGCTCTGCAGTGCGCGCCGCGTCAGCGGCCGCCGCCCGCGCCGGCCTCGCGGGCCATGGCGGCGGGGGAGGCCTCGGGTCGGTGCGCTGGGAGGTGTGCCCCTCGCTGGAGGGGGCGGGGTGGGAGGCGGCCGCCGCATCCTCGCTGCTGCAGAACGGGTTCGTGGTGCTCCGAGGGGGCGGGCAGCAGCTGCACGCCGCCTCTTCCGGCCAGGCAGGCGCGCAGACTGCCGCGTGCACCTTGGTGCCGCGAGACACTTGCGAGGCTTGCGCTGCGGCGGCGGAGGCGCGGCTCGCGTGCTTGCTCGCCCGAGCGCGCGGGAAGGGCAAGGTTCGAACTGCCCTCCCCCTCCGCCCTCTCGCCTCTCCCCTCCCGCCCCTCCCCGCGCGCCCCACCGCCTCCAGCGGCCACCCACGACACACGTACACGACAGTTCCACGACACGCGACCACGACACGTCCACGACACGTCCACGACACGTCCACGACACGTCCACAACACGTCCACGACACGTCCACGACACGCGACCGCGCCACGTCCACGACACGTCCGCGACACGTCCACGACGCGTCCGCTAGGACCCGTCGCGCGAGCCGATGCGCTGGGCCGACCTGTGGTCCCAGAACGCCTCGCAGCGCCGCTTTGACATGCGGATCCTCCGACACGGCTACGACCGAGCCCTCGCCGCAGACCACGCCGCCGCGGACAGCGCCGCAGACCGCGCCGCCGCGGACAGCGCCGCAGGCAGCGCCATCGACAGCAGCGCCGCAGGCAGCGCTGCAGACAGCAGCGCCGCCGACAGCGCCGCGGACGGCAATGCCGCCGGCGCCGCTTGCGAGGCTTCCTTCGCCAGGCTAGCCGGCGCCGCCGAGGCGGTGGCGCGCCCCGTGCTAGACGCGGCGGGGCTCCGCTGCATCCGCGAGGCGCCCACTCTGCCCGCCGCGCGGCCTGCCCTCTGCGAGCCTTCTCGGAACTGTCTCGGACCTGTCTCGGACCTGTCTTCGTCTCAGGTGGACTCTGTCGGCTGCGTGACGGCGCTCCCGGGAGGGAGGCACCAGCCGTGGCACTTTGACGGGGGAGAGGCGGGCCCGTGCATGCCTTCAGCCGAGAGGACCCGAGAGTGCCCGAGGGGACCCGAGAGTAGCCGAGAGTAGCCGAGAGGAGCCGAGAGGACCCGAGAGGACCCGAGAGGACCGGAGAGGACCGGAGAGGACCGGAGAGGACCCGAGGGGACCCGAGAGGACGGGAGAGAGGACCCGCGAGGACGGGAGAGTAGGCGGGGCTCGTCAACGCCTTCATCCCGCTCGTGCCCGTCACGCGGCACAACGGGGCCACCGAGCTCCGCCCAGGCTCGCACCGCTTCAACGACCCGCGCACGGTGCCAGTGGCTCCCGAGCTCGCCGTCGGCGACGTTCTTCTCTTCGACTGGCTGCTGCTGCTGCACCGCACGCCGTGGCGACGCGAGATCGCCCGAGATCACCCGAGATCGCCCGAGAGTAGGCTGCTGCTGCACCGCGGCCGTGGCAACGCGACGCCCTCGAGCCGGCCGGTGGCGTACACTGTCCTCAGGGCGGCGACCGCCCGAGGCAGCGACGCCTTGCGGGGCAGCGAGGCCCTCTACGCCAGCCGGAGGGCGGGCTTCGCGGCGGCGGCGTCTGCTCTTCTCCGCGTGCCTCCGCCGAGACTACCCGAGATTACCCGAGATCGTGCCGAGATTAGGCGGCGTCTTCTCCGCACGCGTCCGCTGAGGAGGCTTCGGCCGATCTCGAGCAAACCTCGAGCAGACTTCGGCCGGCTCTCGGCCAGCTCGAGGCGGCGATGTCTCGCCTCGGCCCCGTCGCCCTGTCGCTCGGCCTGCCGAGATGACCCGAGATGACCCGAGACGACCCGAGATTAGGCCTCCCCGTCGCCCTGTCGCTCGACCTGGCTGCATTGCGCGTGGCCGCCTGCAGTGTCTCTCCGCGTGAACGGCGTCTCTTCACGCCTCTCCCACTGTGGACAGGCGCGTGACCTTGTGGTCTTCCGTCGCTCTCGCCCTCGTCGCCGCCCTCACGCTGAGCGAGTCCGAGGTATAGCGCGATCATAGTCATATGAAGAGCTGATGCTGCTGCTGCTGCTGATGCTGATGCTAATGCTGCTGCTCACAGGGCGCCTGCAGAGCCCGCCTCGCCACCGCCTCTCTCCGCTGGGCTCTGCCGGTCGCGGCAGTCTTCGCCCTCCCCGCCCTCGCCCTCGAGCTGCATCTGCGCTGCTCCGCCGGCAGCTACGTGCAGCTGAGCGTGGCGGGTGGCGCATACCGCCCGCCGATCGACCGCAAATTCGCGAGACGCTGCAGCCGCACCAGAGCCGCCCTCGCCGCCGCCGCCGCCGCCGTCGCCGCGGCGGCGGCCTTGCTGGGCTACTCGGCGTGCTCGGTCGTGCCTCCCACCGCGCTGCTCGGCGTGCTGGTGGCGCAGGCGCTCTTGCAAGCGGGCAATCTCGGGTAATCTCGGGCAATCTCGGGTAGTCTCGGGTTCCCCTCGGGTAGTCTCGGGTTCCCCTCGGGTAGTCTCGGGTGATCTCGGGGTTTCCTCGGGTAGACTCGGGTAGTAATCTCGGGTGATCTCGAGTGATCTCGGGTGATCTCGAGTGGCGCAGGCGCTCGTGCGAGCCTTCCCCGCCTTCTCCGCCCCGTGGTACTGGGCGGCGCACTACGCGTGCACGTTCGGCGGACGCGAGGAGTGGTGCCGCCCAGCCGAGGACGCGGCGGCGGCTGTGCAAGTGCGAGCGGCGTCTGTTCACACGCGCCTGGCTGTGAACACAGGTTCTGCTCGGCCGAGGAGGCGGCGGCGCTCGCGTCCAAGCCCCTCCTCGACCAGCTGGAGCGCTTGGCGCGAGAAGAGGGGCCGCGGGATTGCGGCGGCCGCGGCGGCGGTGATCCTCGCAAGCCCGAGAGGCCCGAGATGACCCGAGATGACCCGAGAAAGACCCGAGATGACCCGAGATGACCCGAGATTAGGTGGCTTGCGCGGCGAGCAGGCGCCCCTCGCAAGCCCTGCGGAGGGCGTCGCCAGCGTCCTCGTCCTTGGCAACGGCACCAGCGCGCTGGCAGACGAGCTAGCTGCGAGATATGGGGAGATCTGGGGAGATCTGGGGAGATGCGCTGGCAGACGAGCTAGCCGCCTCGCGCCCTGTCTCAACAGAATTGAAGAGACGAATCTCTCTCTCTCTCTCTCAGCAGACAGGCTCGACGCAGTCAAAAGAGACCCGAGGCTGCAGACGCAGGATACCTGTGGGCAGGCGGACGAGCTGGCCGCCGCGTGCGCCGGCCGCCAGGACCCGGCGCGCGTGCTCGGCCACTCCCGATGCCTCACAGATCCCACCGCACACACCCCTCCCTCTCCCTCTCCCTCTCCCTCTCCCTCTCCCTCTCCCTCTCCCTCTCCCTCTCCCTCTCCCTCTCCCTCTCCCTCTCTCTCTCCCTCTCCCTCTCCCTCTCCCTCTCCCTCTCCCTCTCCCTCTCCCTCTCCCTCTCCCTCTCCCTCTCCCTCTCCCTCTGCCAGGCGGGCTGCCGCGCCGTCCGGCCGGTGCGTGTGCTGGCGAGCGACGTGTCAGCGAGCCTGGTGTGGTCGATGCGGCTGCGGTCGATGCGGCTGCGGCGGCGAGCCCTGCTCTGAACAGCGTCCCTTCACACCTCTCGCTCTGAACAGCTCGATGCGGTTGCGGAGCCGTCCTCTCGTGGATTGGGTCGTCGCTGACGCGCGGCGGCTGCGGTTCGATGCAGGCCCCTCGCAGCGCATGGCGGGCGGGCAAGGGCGCGTGCGTGTGAACGGCGTCTCTTCACGGGGCTGGCCGTGAGCAGGCTCGCAGCTGATGGTGGTGGACAAGGGCGCCCTTTCGGCCGTCGCCGTCGCCGGCGTCGCCGTCCACGCCGCTTGCCTCGCCGAGGCGCGTGCTCCTCTCTGCTCACCCCCGCCTGCTCTCCTCGCTCTCTGCTCACCCCCGCCTGCTGCTCTCTGTCGAGGCGTGGCGCGTGCTGCTCGAGGGCGGACTCCTCGTCTCCTTCTCGCTCGGGCCGCCGACGGCGCCGCCCCCGTTCCGGCAGGCCGAGGCGCAGGGCGCAGCCTTCGAGGTCGGGCCGCCAGTCACAGTCGCCTCCTCAAAGGCGGGCGAGAGCGTGGTCTGCTACTTTGCGAGGAAGGTGGCCCGCGGCGGGCCGGCGGGGCGGGTGGATTGCGGTGCCTCCGCCGCGGCGCGGCCCACGACGGCGCCCTTGCGCGGGCCCGTGGCACTTGCAGTGCCGGTCCAAGTCTAACGCCTGACCCTCGCTGACCCGCTCAGCTCATGCGCGTGCACATGTGAGTGTGCCCCTGCATCTTTGTGTGACAGACACTCAGAAAGAAGACAGATCTACAGTGAGGCATGTTGGGACACAGAGGCTACAACAGTCACCGACAGGCCGCTTTGCTAGTCCGTACGGCTCTAGTCGAGAGGGAGAGCTGGCTTTTCCTAATGCGCCGGCGCGCGGGCGTGCAGAGTATTCAGCCCTACTCCGAGTCCGAGTCGGAGGAGGAGGAGCCGAACTTGTTCTTGAAGACGTCGAGCCAGAGCGACTCGCCGGTCTTCTTGTTGTACATGTAAGGCTGGCCGGTGGTGTTGCTCGTGTGCTTTGCCCATTCCGTGCCGGGCGTCCGTGCCGGGCTCATGGGCGGCGTGGCGGGGGGCGTGCCGGGCGAGGCGGGGCGCTTTGCCTTGCCGCTGGTGGGCGACCACGCCCGCCAGGGGCAGTCGGGCTTGCCGCGGATGCACTTGCCCGCCGTCCCGTCCTTGGCGCCTGGCGTTCCGCACTTGTGGCAGGCAAAGCGGCGCGAGCCGGGCGAGGCGGACCACGAGAAAGACTCTCCCCGCTTGAGCTTCGTGTGGAAGAGCTTCATCGCGGACTTGGCCTTGCCGAGTCCGACGAAGGCGGTCTTGCGAATCATCGGCAGGCTCACCCGCCACTTGCGGTTCTTGCGGATCGCGCGCACCTTGGCGGCATAGGCACCGGCACCGAAGGACTTGTCGATGTACGCGGCGTCCTTGACCATGCCGTCGGCGGGCGCGGCCTTGGGTGGTTTGGGCACGGCGACCATCAGGTATGTGCGCTTGACGACGACCGTCGCGCCGATGGGCACCTCGTTCGCCTCCCACGACTTGGACTTGTCGAGTTCCCGCTCGCCGTGCATGATCTTGGACTCGCCAGTCGAGCCGAGCAGGTAGCTAGGGTCAAGGTGGTTGAGGATGTCGCCGACGCTCGCGGTAGGGTCGTAGCTGACCATGCACGTGGAGCCGTTGACGTCGAGGGCGAGCGTGGTTGGGTACATAGCACTCGTGGAGAGCCCTCGTTCGGATCGATCCGGGGTTTGAAGAATTTTAGATGCGTTTGAAGAATTTTGCGCAGGGTTTGAGAGTAAACAATTTTAAAATCCCGTTCTCCCATCCCTCCCTTGGCTTCTCCGTTTTCTTTCTTTCTTTCTTTTACAATTGTGCGAAGCGGAGTAAACAATTGTAAAACGATGATGCGACAGGAGCGAAGCGGAGTAAAGCATGGTAAAACGATGATGCGACAGGAGAGAGAACGACGAGAGTGAGAAGACCGCGAGGTGGCACGAAGGGCGCGGCGAGAATTGGCGAGAGACTGCGAGGAGAGATAGGAAGAGGCAGACGCCCAAGGGTGGGCGACGGTTTAGCTAGCACCACACGCCGCACCGAAAATACAGTGGCCAGGGGCGGGGCTTGCATTTTTGCCGTCGCCAGTCGCCCCCCCAAACGCTACAGCGGCGGCGGCGGCGGCGGCGGGGGCGGCGGCGGCGGCGCGGCACGGGGTGGGTCAGGCTCAGGGGGGTGGGGAGCCGCTGCCTGCCGTGTGCGCTGCGCGTGCGCGCACCGCACACCATACGGCGGGAAACAGACGGCGAGGGGGGCGCGGCGGCAGCGGCGCAGCGCGCGCGCGGCGCGCGCGACGGAGTGGCGGAGCAGCGACCGCTGCAGCGGTCGCTGCTCCGTCTGTCCCGGAGCGCCGTCTGCGCGGGGTGCGCGTCAGGAGAGGGGGCAAGCGTGGCGGCGCGGGACGCGCGGCGGCGGCGGCGAGCAGCCGAGCGCTCCGTGCGCGGTGAGGCGGCCGGGCGAGGGCGCGGCGGGTGACGGGGAAAGGGAGCAGCCGGGCGACGAGAGGTAGGAGGTGCTCGCCGGCGAGCGCTCCCGCGCCTGCGGAGGGGCAAGGCCTGAGGGCGGGCGGGCGGGCGGGCGGGCGGGCGCGCGGGGGGGTGGGGGGGGGGGGATAAACGCTGCGCCGCCCCCGCACCAGCGACACTGGCCGCGGCTCGCCGCCGCGCGCCGGCTCGGAAGAGGGGCTGTCGACGGCACAGCAGCGGCACGCCTCGGCGCTCGAGCCGCCGACAACCCCCCACCTCGACGTGACGGCCGTTCCCAGGGCCGGCCGGTGCGCGCCCGACCCACGCCCCCTCTCGCACCTCATCGACCCCCCCTGCGCGGCGCACCCGCCCGCTGTGCGCCGGCTCGAGCGCCTATCGCCAAATCGCGACGTTTGAGCGCAGCGCACGCGTCCCACACGTCACGCGCGCGCAGGAGAGCTTGCGGCGGACACGTAGCGTGTACTCGCCGAGGGCATCGCGCCGAAAACCCCGCGCATTCCGCCCCAGCAGAGACTGCAGCCTCTGCACAAGCTACACCACTCTAAGAATGGTGACTATATAAGCGTGGGTGGGCTTGCTTGCTCCCTTAGCCAGGGAGCAAAAATGCAAGAAAACAAAAGCGGGGTGTCGTCATCATCTGTCCAGCGTCCACCCATACCGCGTTGGTGTCCAGTCCGAGCCTGGCTGTTCTTCACCTTTCTACCTACCTACCTGCGGCGTGCCTACACAACACTATACCGCGTGACGCGTGCGTGTAAGTCCCGGTTGCCAAGAGGGCACTGACGTGCGGTGGGGTCGGTAAAAAATGTGTGTAACGCATTCAGCTGGCGAACGGGGCGATGTCGGACGAGGCTCGCGCAGCGGCGCTGCAGCCTCGACCCATGCGGGGGACGCTGCCGGCAGTCTCGCCGCCGCGGACGCGCACATGCCTCCAGATGGACCTCCGTTTCGGAGCTCGACAACATCATTGCGGAGTTCGAAGATGGTGTCTATGCGACCCGAACAACAGGAGGGAAGCATCGACGGCGGAGACCTCGAGTCAGATCGACCTGCGGAGCCGCCGGGCCTACCTGCGGAGCCGGGCCTACCTGCGGAGCTCGGGTTCGCAGAGCTGCTCGGGGGCGACGATGAAGGTGGCAGCGGGGGCGGCGATGCGGACTATGCCGGCCAATAGTTGCTACCTTTCGAATCGCCATCCAGCGATGCCGGGAGAGGCAGTTCACGCGCGAGGCCAGCTGCAAGCGGCGGGCGACGGCGCCATTCGCAAGCTCGCATCACGACGAGGTCGTGGAACTGGTGCAGCGGCTGCTCGAACTGCTCAAGCCGAGCCCGTACAACAGCCAAGCGCAGGCCGACTCCTACGAGACGGTCGAGGAGTCCCTGCGAGCCCTCATCGACGCCGACAGCCTCGACTACCGCGCGGCGCTGCTGCTGCACCTGCCCGACGCGCCCGCCCCGGCGCAGCGGATCGCGCAGCAGATCAACGACCTCGTGCTGCAGTAGCTGCCGCCGCTTTACCCGCCGCCGACGCCCGCCGCGCCGTTCGGCCTCCTTACCACGAGCGGCTTGCCTCCTTACTACAAAGCGGCTTGAGGCACGCCCCTCGGGAGGGCACGATGTCGGCGCGCGAACCGATTTGGGCGCCGAGCTCACCGGCCACCGCGAACGGGCATGCCCCAGGCGGCGAAAACAAACTGGGAAACACCTGATAATGATAAAAAGAGAGGAGCACTCTTGGCGCCCTTACAGCGTTTCTCAACTGTTAGATGCAGCACGCGAGCGCGCTACTGGCCCACCGCCTGGCACCGCACACATGCACACACCCCCTGGGCCGGGCTCGGTGTGGCGGGCCGGGCGAGCCGGGGAAACACCAAGACGCACGCGACGGCTGTCAAACTCGTGCGCAAGAATGCAACGGGCCTGGGCGGTGAGGGGCGAAGAGAGCACTAGGACGCCCGAGACGCAAAATTTCTTCCGAGTACGGCTCAGTCCTCGTCGGACGACTCCTCCGCTTCATCAGAGGCCTCATACGGCTCCCCGTCGGAGTGCTCCTCCTCCGAGCCCTCCTCATCATAGAGCTCCAGCTGTTCCTGGTCCATCTCCGCCTTGTTCTGCGCCTTGGCGTCCTGCTTTGCCTGGAACGAGCGCAAGATCTCCGGGAGATCAGAGAAGAGCCGGTGCATCGAGCGCTCGTTGAGCCACTGCTGGTGCACGTGCTTGTACGCAACCTTGACGGCAGGCCAAACGGCGTTGACGGCCATGCGCTTGTCGCACAGCGGTGCCGAGTCGTCGCCCAGTGTGTGGATAGCCAAGTTGAGGCTTTCGCGGCTAATCAGGCCGGACGCCATCAGCACGCAGTTCTTGCCGCCCTCAAGCGCCGCCTTCATGCGAGAGGAGTTATCGCGGCCGACCGAGAAGCCATTGACGGTCATGTTGTCGAAGAAGGCGCCGTCGACGTTGTTGGCGAAGCGAAGCGCGTTGGCCTTGTCCGCGGCGTCGAGGTCGATGACGACCATCGCCTCGTTTCGGATCGATCTTTTTGTGCTTTTTGCCTGGAACGACAACAAAAAAATCAACAAACAGCACAAAAAAGCATTTCACTACACCACGGGAGCCGCCGAAGCGACTCCTGTGCCTGCGAGGACGGCGAGGCACTTAGCAGCTCCGTCCGTGCACTCGACCGCCAGATGTTAAAGAAATTGCCGTCCATCGAGACTGACACGCCCACGTGTGTGTGTGTGTGTGTGTGTGTGTGTGTGTGTGTGTGTGTGTGTGTGTGTGTGTGTGTGTGTGTGTGTGTGTGTGTGTGTGTGTGTGTGTGTGTGTGTGTGTGTGTGTGTGTGTGTGTGACTCACTCACTCACACACGCCCACGTTCGTGTGCGTCGCCCATCTCTCCCTGGAGATGACTGCTCTATTTATTTATTCCCACGTTGTTCCCCTGTCTGTCAATTTCGAAACGACCAACGAAATCTCTCTCTCTCTCAATTTCTTTCCTTGACAAATAAATAAAGAGAGCAGGCATCTCCGGGAGAGATGGGCGAAACGAGGGGTGGGAGAAGGACAGGGTCCCCACCTGCACGAGCAGGATCTTGTAAGGACGATCAGGGACACAGGGGAACGGGAGCGGGGAGCGCATCGCGACACGGAGGGGGGCTGGGCAGGGTTCACCCACACGACAGGGTCCTGTCTGCTGTGAGAGGGGCTTGCGCAGTAAAAATTCTTCTTTCTTGCGGCTAGAGCTGGCCATTTGCAGGTTGGCCGGGTGCTAGGCTCTGAACGCGTCGGCTGCTCTGGCCACGATTGCTCCCGCAGGCCCGCCAATGGGCGAGCCGGTGCTCCTCCTCCCTCCGCCCGAGGAGCCGGATCTCGACGAGCCGGAGGACAGCTATTACGCCAACATTCGCTGCGCCCTCCTCGTGCTCCTCCTCCTCGCCGCGACGCAGGCCGGAGCACTCGTGTTCACCCGCCGCTCGCTCGGCCCCGCCAACGCCGACGACAGCCGTGACTCGGTCCCCGTGCTGATGTGCGCGCTGGCGCAGGGGCTGACGTGGGCGCGCGCCGCGCTCCTGCTGCTGCTGCTCGGAGGCTGGGTCGACGCGCTGCCCCACGCCGTCGGCGCCGCCTCGTTTGTCACTTCGTGGGTCGTCACGCCTTTTGCGTACCTGTACACCGAGGGCCGTCCGCTGCATCGGCACGCTCTTCCCCGCCGCGGCCTGCGTTGCCAGGAACTCGCGCAGCCGCAGGCGCACGCGCCGAAGCTGCACCGACAGCGCCGGCCCGTGGGGCGCTAGCATCGGCTGCTCATCGCCACGCGCAGCCTCGTCCTGCCGCTCGTCGTCCTCCGCCTCGAGGACGTCCGCCAGCGCGCTGCGCCGCACACCCCGGCGCGCGGGAGGCGGCGCCGGCCGCGCCTCGGCCGCCTCGGCGTCGCGCACGGCACGGGCGCCCTCGCCGTCCGCGCGGTCCATCGCCGCATCCCCATCCCCGTCTGCGGCGGCGCCTCCTGCGCCCGTGCCGGCCTGCTCTGGGACGGCTCGCCACCGCTCGTCGTCCAGCATGTGCCACCACCGCCGATCCGGGTAGCCGTCGTGTACTCGACCTGGTGCACGATCCGTCCGTCCACGACCTCCTCCCGCCCCATGACGGGGGGTCGCGGGGTACCACCGCTCGGTGTCACAGAAGATCTCGAGGCGCGATCCGGTGGGCTGGACAGTGTTGCAACAAGCCGTATAGAGTATAGTAGGTTTCTCGGTTCTCGCCTCAACACAAGTCGCGACCGGACACCCTGTGCCCAGACCAACCGTGCGGCGTTCGTCTCATCACAGACCAGTCTCTCTCAGCCTCGCCCGAACCCAAACTTCTCAAACTTCGACACGTGCCCTGGTTTCATGCCCGTCTCCCTTGCCACATCGGCGCGCTCGGCGGCGCTCAGCTCGAGCAGAAACCCGAGGTCATCGAACCCCTCGGCGTCAAAGGCGGCGGCGTAGCCCCCCAGGCCGACGTGACGGAGCGCCGCGGTGACGGCCGCGATGCCGCCCGTGGGGGGGGGCGCCTCCTTGTGGACGGTGCGGCCGTCGGGCAGGAGCTCGAAGAGGCGGCTCGGAGGCAGCGGGGCCGCGGCAGGGGCGGCGAGGAGAGCGGCGCGGGGAGCGGCGAGGGGGGCGGCGAGGGGGGCGGCGCGGGGGGCGGCCGCGGCGGAGGCGGAGCTGTCGCTCGAGCGCGCGGTGCGGTGCGGTGCGTCCGCCACGTCTGCTGCGCCCTTCTTCCGCGCGCGCTTGGCCGGCCGCTGAAGCACCTCGTGCGGCCTCGCGTGCAGCTGTGAACAGGTTGCCTCCACCCCTGCCTCCTCTGCCTGTCCGACCCTCCGCGCATACGCCACCGCCGCCTCCACTGCCGTGTCGAAGCGGCCGATGGCGATCTGCCGTCCCGAGCCGCCTGGGCAGATCCGCGCTTCGAAGCGGCCAGAGGACTCCCGCACATTCTTGTAGCCGGTGGCGGCGTTGCTTGACAGATGCAGACGCAAGCCCTCCGCCTCCTCCGCCACCGGCACTGGTGCCTCCTCGCCCTCGCCCTCTTCTTCGCCGTCCTCGCCGTCCTCGCCCTCCTGACTCACCTCTGCCACGACCTGCTGGAGCATCCAGTCGGCGGTGGACTCAATCGGCGCCCTCGCCGAGGCGCGCATGCAGCTGGCCGGGCGAGCGAGATTCGCCGAGATTCGCCGAGATTCGCCGAGATTCGCCGAGATTCGCCGAGATTCGCCGAGATTGCGCCTGGCCGGCGAGCAGCTTCTCGACTTGCCAGAGCTGCGACTCGTCTCCTGAGGAGAGGGCAGGAGGGGGCCCGTGCGGTGTGTGGAGACAGAGGCGCGTACCTGTGGGAGCAGGCGCACATCGCTTCCAGAGGGGGGGGGGGGGGGGCCTTCTACTCCCCCCCCATGCTAGGGGGGGGGGGGGGGTCCCCCCCCCCCAAGGGTTCCCCTTCTAGGGGGGGGGGGGGGGGGGGGCCTAAAAAGGGCCCCCCCCCCAAGGGGGCCCCCCCCCCCCCCCCCCGCCCCCGCCCCCGCCCCCGCCCCCTCCCCCCCCCCGGGAGTGTGCGTGGGGGCAAAAGTGTCTGTGTGGCTCGTCGCCTTGCAGCGACGGCTCCGCAACGAAGCGCGCGGGCGCGGAGCGGCGCCGCCCGCTGCTGCGCCCCTCAGCGTGCCCGTCGAGGCGGCCCTGCTGCCAGTCGCTTCCGTCGTAGAGCCCGACAAGGTCACGGAGGCCGCGCGGCGCGGCGGCGGAGGAGGACCGGGCGGGGGCGGAAGAAGCGGCGGCGGAGGTGGAGGCGGCGGCGACGGAGGAGGCGGAGGCGGTAGCGGCGGCGGCGGTGGCGGCAGCGGCGGCGGCGGTGGCGACGGAGGCGGCGGCGGCGGCGGCGGCGGTGGCGGCGGCGGAGGCGGTGGCGGTGGCGGTGGCGGCGGAGGCGGAGGCGGCGGCGGAGGCGGAGGCGGAGGCGGAGGCGGAGGCGGCGGAGGGAGAGGAAACGGCACCCCTCGCGGAAGAGGGAGGGGCGGAGGGTGGCGCGGTGGTGGCGCCGCCGTTGCAGCCGCGCCGCGCCGCCGCCTCGCCGACCGCCCGCGCATACGCCACCGCCGCCTCCACCGCCGTGCCGAAGTAGCCGAGTTTTGTTTGTTTGTTGTCCCCTGACAAATTGGCCTGCGCTAGGAAGCGTGTCTTCTTCTTCCGCTTCGTCTTGCACACGCCTTTGTAGCCGGTGTTGCTCTTGTCGGAGAGGTGCAGCCTCAAACCCTCCGCCTCCTCGGTCATGGGCGTCTCCACCGCCGCCGCCGCGGCTGAACCAGGGGCGCCGGAGGCGCCAGTGGCGGCGGCGGCGGCGGAGGAGGAGGAGGAGGCGGCGGAGGAGGAGGGAGGCAAACGCACGCCCTCCGCCTCAGGAAATGGAGCCTTCGCGCTCGGCGGCTGCGCCGCCGCGGCCGAGGCTTGCGATGTCGCGGACGCCGCGAGGCCTCCGATGGCGGCGAGGGAGATGGGATCGAGCTTGCACTCCTGGACGTTCTCGTTCCAGACCAGCACCATGCGAGTGCTGCCCGCCTTCATCTTGTGCGCCACCACGCACCCTCCGCACGGAGCAGCGCACGGCATGCTGATCCGCAGCGTGTACGGCTCGGCGGAGGGCTCGAGGTTTGCGACGCGGAGCTTTTTGATCGCCGGGGCGTTTGCGTCCTCCTTGTCAACCGCGCGCGTGAGGCGGCCTGCGCGCGCGAGATTTTCCCAAGAAACTGACATGGTGAAGCGCCTCGACTGTCTGTGCGTCCTCTGTCCAGGGGTGAAGCGCCTCTAAAAAAAGTCGCGTAACTTTGGAGTGGGGGTGAGGAGGCCGTGCGCGGAGCGGGGGGTTCCGAGTGGTGAGCGTCGAGACCGTGTCATGATGTGATCTGCACGGGTGAGTCACGTCGGCGTCAAAGGAGCGACGTGCGACCTGTCAGAGCTTGATCTCCGATCTCGGTGGCGTCGAGTCGCCTTCGGCGGCGACAATTTTGTCCCTCCCCAGGACGCGCAGAGGCAGCTGCGAGCCCGCCGAGTGGACGGTGGCACTCCGCGCCACCTGCCGTGTGCGCCCGTCCACTCGGCGGGGTCGCAGCTGCCTCTGTAAGGCACCGAGAGGGACAAAATGGCGCAAATGGTCAAATCAAGGTTTTGTAACGCGAGCTGTGCCACAGTGAAATGGCACTAGCCACATGCGCGCACTCGGCCAGAAACAGGGACAACGACAGGGACCAGGGCCCCAGGGGGGGGGCGTCAAATTAGAGCCGTACCTTCATACTCTGTCTCTACAAATACAAAGATACACAATATTCGAAACATGTACATGTACATGTTGTGGTGTGTATGTGCGGCGTGACCCAAGGGTGTCGCATGCAGGCTCTTCCTCACCACACCGGATCCTCTCCGTGCTCCGCACGGAACTCTTCGCGTCTCGTCTCGGTCGTTGGAAGCCCAGCCAGCTTGAGCCACACCCGTGCCTCTGCGAGGTGGTCAACCTCTTCCTCGTCCTCTTACTCGTCGTCCTCCCAGAAGAAGTATGAGCAGTGCGAATCCTCGAGCCGGCCCTGCGCCCCCTCAACTCCCTCCTTGCACCTCTCTCCTCTCTCCGACATGTGGAGGCAACTATTGCGCCGCCCAGCGGCTACATATACCTCCGACGGCTAGCAAGGCCGCACGCGCCTCACGGCTTCTTGCCCTTGCGCGCGGCCGCCACGGCGATCACGGCGAGGGTGGCGACGCCCTTGAGGCCGAGCGAGTAGGCGGCGAGGCCGGTGGCGAGCGCCGCGTCGCCCGCCACGAGAATGACGCCGACGAGCGGCGCCGGCGCGGCGGCCTTGATCTTGGTGAGGTGCGGGACGGCCGCGGTGAAGAGCGGCTCGAGCGCGCCGTCGTAGTAGGCCTGCACCGCGGCGGGGAAGGCGGCCGCGAGCGTGTACGAGAGGGTGTACTTCGGGTAGGCCGAGAGCATCACGTCGGCGAGCCACTCGTTGCCCGTCGCCGCGACCACGGGCTCGCCGGTGGCTGCCGCCGCGAGGATCTTGCCGGTGGCGGTGATGGGGTTGATGATGCCGCCGCGCGAGTGCGAGATGGCCTCGATGACCGCGCCGTTGGAGAGGGCCGCGCCGACGTGCGCCTCGCGCGCAGGCATGAACTTGCCGTCGAGCTCGAGCACGTGGTCGGGCGTGAGCGCGAGCGAGCCGCGCGCGTGCGTGAGCGTGATGAGGAGCGAGGCCTTGCCCTGCTCCTCGATCTTGTGCTGGTTGACGACGACGCGCGCGGCGGTGTCCGCGTCGGAGAGCACGGTGTCGCCCGCGGCGAGCTCGGACATGGGGGCGCGCGTCGCCGCGTCGCCGGCGGCGCCGAGGAAGCACTGGGCGTACGCCTCGGCGGCAGGGGCCTGGGGGGGGGGGGGGTCCGGGGGGGGGGGGGGGAGGGGCAAAGGTGCCAATGCCCTCCTCCCTAGTCCCCCTCCCCCCCTAGGGAGCGCGCCTTGGGGTCGAGGAGGCGGCACGCGTACGTGTCGCGAGAGAAGCAGGGATCGTCACCGCCGCCGCCACCAGGTGTCGGAGTCGGCGTAGGCGTAGGCGTAGGCGTCGGGGCGTAGCCGCACATCGACGTATCTTCACCCTTGTCCCAGATCGCCAGATCTTTGAGCGCCGCTTGGCTTTGGGTGACGCAGGTGTCCACATCCGCGAGGGAAACGCAGCAGCAGTTGCACATTTCTTCCGGGCACTGTGCATATTTGGTGGCGTTGGCGTAATTATCAAACATGCGCAGGTACTTCTCCCCCGAGAGGTCGAGGGCAAGGCAGGCGTCTGCCGTTTCCTCGCTGGCCTCCGTCGGCGCACACTCAGAGACCTCGATGTGCTTGTAAACGTACTCGGCGTCCGAAATCTTCTTCTCGACCAATGCTGCTTCCAGCCGAGCTTTGATATCGGTTCCGTTTGGGTATGACGAAAAATTCGTCGTCGCTAGAGTATCCTCATCCTTAGCCCTAGATTCCGCAAACGTCGCCATGCTCCCGATGAGGAGCTTCTAGTCAAGTTTGGCGCTGGCCAGGTCCAGCAAGCAAAGCTTGTACTTCAGCTTGGTCCAGCCCTCGGGCTTCTCGGCCTCGACGGCGGCATAGAAGGCGAGCAAAAGCAGTGCGGTGCCCGGTGCCGAGCGCAGGCAGTGCCCACACACAGGTCGGACCTTTGACGGCATTGTTCGATGAAAAAAAAGTCGTTGAGCCGGACAGGTGACTTTGCGCGGAGCCTCGCTAGATAAAAAGAAATCAGTGACGGCGGCTGCACAAAAAAGCACAAAGATGAAAGCACCTGAACGGTCGAGACGAGGCCGCCGGCGCGCTCTCTCGCGTCCTCGGCGCTCGGACTGGAGCCGGGCGGCGATTGGCGAGCAAGCGAGAGCGGGTCGCTCTCTTGCCAGAAGAGAGGGAGGGCGGTTGCGCGGGACAAGGGTGGGGAATGGGCAGCAGCGGACGCGTCTCGCGGCTTCCTCGATGGCAGCGGCTGTACCTGCGAGCGGGAGTAGGCAAGCGGTGCGAGGCCGAGGGGGGTTACAGCCGCTCGCGCCGCGAGAGAGGGCGCATCGCGTGGTGGGGGTGGTGAGGTGAGGCGGCGGGTTCCGTGAGCAATACTTAGGCGTCGTGGGGGTCTAGGCGTGCTGCTCGCGGCGGCATAGTCGGGCGCAATGCGGCGCGGCAAGCGCGAGCGGACGAGGAAAGTGCATGGTATGCCTCGTGTGGATGTCAGGCAAAGCGGGGCGGCGAGAAGTGCGCGGCGCTGAACAACGCCGCACCGCTCGCGCCCGGTGGCCCTGCCACTGCCAATGCGGCGGTGGCGTGGAGGGCCCTGCCGCGTGCCCGTGCGTCGTGTGCGCTCGCGGGTAGACGCTTCCTCAAGTGACGACCCCTCCTCTCTCGCCTCAGGCGAGCCGCGGATGCCAAATGTGTGGCTGGGCTGCTACGTGCTGCGGGGAAGCCGCGGCGCCAGGCGCCTCCTTGACGCCTTTGCCAACTCGGGGTGCACCCGCCGCCACCCTTCCGTCGAGCGGAGGTCGGGAGCGGTCTGATCACCGCCAAATTTGTGGATAGGTACACGGGCGCCGAGCATGTTGACTGGCAACTGAGTCGGCTCGCCCACCGAGGGGCGGTGAAGATGCTCGTGGTCAGCGAGACGAACCCTCGTCAGTGTCAAGCGCTGCCACGCAGACGCGCGGCAGAAGCTGGACGCGAGCGGGGACCGGGCGAACACGTGACGGCGTATTAAAGTATGAAACTGACTCAAAGCTAGTCAAACTCTCTGAAACTACAGCTCCTTTCCCCATCTCTCCTCTAGACTCACCTACACTTTACTGAGAGAGTCAACACATAGTGTGAGAGACTTCTGAGCATGCTTTTCAGTGTCTGTGAGCGTTTCATGTGGAGCGTTTACTGCTGTCAGCGCCACAACCACTCTGGTGGCGCCGGCGGCGAAGGTGGCGGATGGCAGGAGCGGAGGAGACCAAGACAAGGAATTTTGTCCTCAACCCAGTGGACCGAGTCCCGCATTTTGTCCTCAACCCAGTGGACCGAGTCCCGCAGGTCGACGTGTAGGGTTTGCGCTGTCCCACGGACCGCGGGCGCGATCCGGCTCAGCCGCTCGTTGACCATCGGCACGACTCCACGAAAGGTTGCCTCCTTGCCCTCGTAGCGTGTGTCCTGTGCTCCCTCCAGCGTGAGGCCGACCAGCCCGGAATCCATCACCGCGCCAAGGCCGTAGCACATTATTGAGGCGAAGGGAAGCGCGTTCGGCACTGGCACTGCAAGCTCGCCCAAGCCCTCGCCGATCACCTGTGTGTCTGCCACCGTGAAATTGCCCGCGCAGGAAGACACGTGCCAGTCGTCGAAAGCGAGAAAGGCCAAGGTGAGCTTCATCTCCCCTTTCACGGTGGATCGTGCCTTGCCAGCGCTTGCGCCAAACCCCAACAAGCCGCGCGAATCGTACGCCATATCGACCGTGACGCGAATGCCGTGCACGTGGACCTTGACGACGTTGGGGAGCGCCCTTGGCAGCATCGGAGCGAAGTCTCTCACCGTTCTGCAATCTATAAAGCTAACGTCATCTATTTTGATGTCTCTGATCTGGAGATCCGTGATGTCGGTTTCCACCACTCCGACTCTCATGACTGCATCGAACGGGACCTTCGCGAGACGTGGTTTCTTTGGGATGTCGTCGACGACATCGTGGACCATGAGGTTCAGCGGCTTCTCCAGCCAACCGTACATGGGATGACACGCCATCCTCACGCTGCGATCGGTTCGCTCGTCACGTGCGTAAATCTCTGACGTGTCCCAATACATCTCGCTTGCCCTCTCGCCGACGCTGGCTCGCCCGACAAGCAGGAGAGCCGCGAACAGGAGGAGCGCGGCCTGGGCCGTCCAGGAGCGCTTCGTACGCGCAGAGGCTGGCGTGTCCATGGCAGGACGCGAGCGCCGTCGGGGAACGTGGGGTACTATTTTCAATCAAAAAGAGCGCCTTCAGCGCTACTCTATCGAGGTCTCGCGGAGGGGCAATTTTTCGTTTTTCACCGACGTGGTTCCATCAATCACGCCTGGTTTAGCCCAGGCTTGATGTCTGTTCTGCATATGTGCGAGCGGACGAGCTTAGTGGAGGGCTTCCTTGGGATAGAGGCCGTCAGCGGAATGTGGGGTACATTGGGGGACATGGGGTACAGTTTTCCAAAAAAAAGAACGAGCGAGATTTAGCCGAGAACGAGCGAGATCTAGCCGAGCTCGACAAGCACCTGGCGGTGGTGCTTCGAGCGTGGTCCGTTCCTAGACCCTTCCATCCTGGACCGTTCCTGGAGCAGTGCGGATGCGTGGGTGAGTGTGTGTACTCACACTTTTGCAAAATCCTGCAAAGGTGGGGACGTGTCTGTCCTCGACCCAGCCCTAGCTTGGGATGTCCGTTGTATTTATTTATTAGGACGACCCCGGCTAGTCGCCGACCACACCCACAAAGAACCCTGCACAAAGACCGCAGGGCGGGGACCTGTTCCTTTTTACCCATCTCCTAGTAGAGGTGTCCGTTTTATTTATTGGTGTCCGTTTTTATTTTTGAAGCCGTCCGCCTTCAGCCACAGGTTAAACTTCACTTGGTGCTCCTTGTCGGAGGCGAAGTCCTTGCGGTGCGGCATCGTCACTACGGACACAGAGCCCGCCGGAGTCTCCCGGGCAATTTGTTCGGTGCCGCGCCAGCGGGCCTTCTTGATGAGCGAGTCGTGCTTCGCGGCCGTCGCCGCGATTCCCGTGCCGCCGCCACGGAAGGTGGCACGTGCTTTTGAGAAGCCCACTTTGCGGCCTTTGCCGCTTGCCCACCGCTTGGCTTCGTCGACGGGCGAGTGCCTTACCACACTCGCCTCGGCGTTACTCGAAGCTGCGAGCTCAGCTGCGGCCACAAGAGCGGCCTGCTTGGCACGCAGCTGCGTAATCGTCGGCCCGCGTGCGCGGCTCTTCACGGCCTGTGCCGGGGAGTTGGTGTTCACGCGCTCAATCATCATCGTCATGGCTGTGTGCGTGCTTCTCGCTCGTGCGTCCTTGGAAGTTGTGCGCCTCCTTCTCCTATGAGCTCGTATGCCACGTCGCCGCCTGTGTTTGGGTTTCTATGTTTGCGATTTGGAATTTGGTATTTGTCCAGCTCTTTGTTTATTTATGTGTACTCACACTCACTCACACACATGGCGCCTTAGATCCCTGGGCGAGGGTGATGGAGAGAAGGCTGTCTGTCGGCGCCCACAATCCCACCGAGGCGGCGGGGCAGGTTCCACGCGTTCCCTGTTGGAGGTAGGCCGCTCGTCTAGCCAATCATGACCTCCGCCTCCGAGGCGGACAAGGGCGACGGCGTCGGCGGAGATGGCGGGAACGGCGTCACTTGTGACCTGTTCGAGCCGGACCCCACCCCCATGGAGGACCTCTGAGGTCCTCCCCAGTCTCACCCCACCTTACCTCTGCCCCCCCCTCCCCCCATCCCTCTGCCTCCCATAGGGCAGGATAGCACTAGCATATGCGCCTAGTGCGCACACTGGGCCCACATAGATGTGACCCGCCCACTCGAGTGCGGCGCCCGGATGCTAGTGCTTGAGAAGACACCACAAACGCGGCACGGCCCGTTTTGGCTGTCTGCGGAGATTCTGTCTTAGGATAGCACACACATTCGGAGTCATTCGATGGCCAGAGTGCGATTGTGTGTGTGCGGGAGTTGGTTTGTCGGTAGGGAGGGGCAGGCTGCTCACCCACGTGCACCGGGCCAGTGCTTGCACTTTGAATGGAGCAGGCGGACATCGCTTCCAGGGAGGGGGGCGCCCTTCTCTCCACACCACATGCTATCGAGGGGGGAGGGTGGCGGAACCTTCCGCGGCGGCGTCCTGAATGTCCAACCAGATGCGGGCCGG
>NW_005200982.1:36127-54710 GCF_000372725.1 Emiliania huxleyi CCMP1516 | reverse complement strand
CAGGCACGCGCGCGGCTCGCTGGCGCTCACGCGCGACTACGTGCTCGAGCTCGACGGCAAGTTCATACTTGCGCGCGAGGCGCACGTAGGCGCGGCCCTCTGCAACGGCGCGGTCATCGAGCCGATGTAGTTACTCACTCTCCGGCCTCTCATATAGGGTGGGGCGTGGAGAGAAGGGCGCCCCCCTCCCTGGAAGCGATGTCCGCCTGCTCATGCCGTGGGGCTCCTGCCCGTGTCCGGGTGTGGAGATGCGAGGGTCGCCCCCCCTTGCCCCACCACTTTGTGTGTGTGGAGAAATCTCGCTTAGCATAGGTGGCTCCCGTGGTGTATCTGAACTTAAGACGACATAAGGCCAATTCCGGGTAAACCCCGAGTATACCCGCACCGGTCCAGGTTTACCCGAAAAATACCTGCCACGCGTCCCACATCAATGTCACGCACGCCTACTCCCAGGCCAGTGCGCTACTTGCGCCGCGCGCCGCGCGCCTGCTCAAGAATGCGCACCGTACCATGTGCTGCCGCTATGCGTGCCTTAAAGGCGGCTGCGGCGGAGCGGCGAGCGCGGCTTGCCGATGGTGCTAGCGATGGTGGTGCGGACGGTGTGGTGATGTGCCGACGTTCGATCCTGCTTCAAGATCGAGGCGGTGGCATTGTTCGATGAAAAAAAGTCGTTGATTGAGACGGACAGGTAACTTTGCGCTGCTTGTGGTCCGTGTGGGCCCAGACTGACAAAGACGAAGTCGAAGCAGATCGAAGTGCGCAGTGCTGACGTGTCATCCCCCTTCATACTTTACAGCGACTCGCGCACTTCGCCGGAGCGCCCCGCGGGTACGGGTGTTTGCACTGCCTCCCCGGCGTCGCGGTTGGGGGGTTGCGCTGAATTGGGGTGTGATGGGGTGTCGCTGTCTCGTCGGTGGGGTGCGTGTCATCGCTCATCGGGGTCGTTTCGTGCATGTGTTGCAAAGGTGGTGTGTTAGAGGCTTTTTTATCTCAGGGCCCGCTGAGCGTCTGGGGGGCTGACACCACTCGAAAAAGACACGACAAAAGCAGCCCTTCCGACAGACATACAGGGGCATGAATGTACACCGCGAGAGCACCGTGAACCTGACATGTGCATGTGACAACCTCAAGAGTCAAGTGCGCTCAAAAACCCGACACACACGGCAAGCACCGCGCCAGGGCTCGCTCGACGCTCTCGCCCCCCCAAAACAAGGGGCGAGGCGGCGAGGGCACGCGTGCAGCGCCTCTCACTCCTGGGACATCCACAGTGCTCTCGGCAGATCAACTACATCTACCGTCACAGTGACGGAGGTGCTCATGCCCTCATGGCATGCCATGCGCTCTCGGCTGGAGTCAACGATGACCCGCGGCACCTCCTATTCGGCCCCACTCAGCAGCAGGCCTCGGCGTGCCAGCCGACCTGCGAGAGCGCGCGTCCGACTCGCGCGTTGAAGACGCGCCAGAAGGCCGCCTCGGCGCTCAACTCCTCGGCCGTCGGTGACGGTGGCGGCAGCCGCAGCGGTGGGAGGGTGATCGGGTTCAGCGTCCGGCCGATGCGAAACACCACAGACTCCTCGCGCCCGCAGGGGAGGGCGATGAGGCCCTTGAGCGCCTCGTCCGTCTCGTCCCGCAGCACCACCAGCCGCGGTCCGGCAGAGCCCGCCGTCTGGTTGACGACGCGGTGCGGCGGCCACGAGCCTTGCTGCGACACTCGCCCAGACTTGTCCACGTTCCACACGCCGCCGGTGCGAATATTGACGGGGGGGGGCTCGGCGCTCACGACGACGCGCACGCGGGAGGCCGGGATGGTGACGCCATCTTTCTGGCACGCAGCGCAGAAGTGGTGGCGGAAGGCGGACGAGGCCTGCTCGGCAGGCGCGTGTGCACCGCAACCGCCGAGGAGCTGGCCCCAGCAGGTGGCGCTCGGCTGCTTGCGCTTGCGAGAGACCGTCGCCGGCGCAGTCTCGCAGTCCTCCTCCTCCTCCTCCACGCCGGCCCCCAAGCCGTCGGAGGGGGACGCTTCGAGCAGCGATGTCGTAGCTTGGGGCGAGTGCCCTGACTCGCGCTGCCAGTCGCCGCCGCCCACCCACTCCTCGAGCCACGCCGCCGACACTGTCTCGCCTCCCTCCATTCGGCAGCGGCGCCGCGAAACGCCGCCGGCCGCCGAGGAGTCGCCAGTCAAGGGGGGGGATGTGGCGCGCCTTTTCGTGTCGCATTTCTGCATCAATTTCTGCATCCCTTCGAGCTGGAGACGGGGGAACAGGTGTGTGTGTTTGTGGTTCTCTCTCGAGGTAGGTTCTCGAGGTGGTCCACGCAGGCGTGGTTTCTGACGGCCGACCGTCAGTGCACGGAGTTGCCCCTTCTCCGACTGCCCCGGCTAGTTCACGAGTTTCGCGGGAGTGACCCCACCCATGCATGCGTCAAACCCGAGACCTAGCGCGGGTGGGTTCGAGGGGGGCTCGCTGCAGGGAAGGGCTGTGAAGCCGATCCCCGTAGTCCGCCCCGCTCCTCCCCATCGGGCCGCATGAGCGGCCACGCCTCGCAGATTCGTTTTCGCGCCTGGGTCAGGCGCGCGGGGCATCCCCCGGGTCGCTCGACCAGCGATCCGAAGAGTGGCAGCCGCTATGCGAAGGAAAGAGCGGGGCCCTCGGGGTACGCCTCCGTCCGGCCCCCTCCGAGGGGGGAAGGGAATTGCGGGGTCCCCACGGGCGCCTCTCTTCGGCCCTCCCGAGGGGGGGAGAGGGGAGCAAGGGGGTGGGGGGATCGGGGCGGGGGGAGGGGTCTCGGTTTCGTGAGGCTAATACTTGCCTTTCGGGGAGGGTATGGGCAGGGATCGCTATCGAGGAGTGGTCTTCCCCCACGGCCCCCGCCCTTGCTTCCCCTCCTCCCTCGCGGCAGCGAGACAGTAGGCAGCGAGAGGAGGTCTCGAGCGCCTACTGGGCTGGGTTTTTAGGCATTGTGGGGTTGGCACTCCCATCGACCCTCATGACCTCCACTGCGGTCTCTGAGATGGACACCAGTGGGTGTGGGACCACAGCCAGGATACACTCGAAGGCTGGGTAAGCAGTAGAGGTCGATACTCGGCGCGTCCCACATGGTCTGTGTCGCTGTCGGCACGCTGTCGACAGGACGTCGAGCGACACCGGTGGCAGTGCCACCCAGGAGTGGTCGGGCGGTCTCCTGTCATGAGAGAGCCACCATGTGATCCGTATGATGATTCCTGACAACCGCCTCAGTCAACTTTCGTCACAGTTCCCGCTCTGAGAGGAGCTGCGGGTCAGTTCGACAGCTGGAGCTGTGTCGCCGGCGTGCGGCGGCCTGCCTCCGGAGGTGCCTCTGAGGTGGACATTTTTTGGTCACCGTGAGAGAACGCGTTTGAATTTTCACTCCGGAACTTCAACTCCGCACGCGCACCGGCCAGGGCTACAATAGTGCCAGTGAGGCGAAGGCGCGAGTCGGAAGGCCGCGACCGTGATTTGGTCCCTCAATTTACCTACAATCGCTGTGAACCCAGCCACGTATATGAAGGTATGTGTGAGATGGTGATGGGAATGGGTGGTCGGGCGGGCGGGCGGGCGGGTGGGCGGGCGGGCGGGCGGGCGGGCGGGCGGGCAAGCGGGGAGAGGGGCGGGCGGGCGGGGCGGGGCGGGCGGGCGGGGTGATCGGAGAAATCGTATCCACAATCAGCAGTTCAGCAGCCGCACCAGCTCAGCAGTGCAGCTGCTGCTGCAGCAGCAAGTGTCCTGCGCGTGTCTGGGTGTATAGAGTGTGATATTGTTACTGACGTACTGCTTACTCGATTGAACATTGATGTGAGGCTGAGAGGCGGAGACGGTGACCGTCTCCCATCTCGTCGGGAAGTGCTGTGAAGTGTGATGAGCGTCGCAGGGCCCTAGGAAAAGTGTACGACTCCCTGCCTATAACGGGGGACTGAGCCCCCTCACGGTACCGCGGCGCCGGAGACCCGCACGCCGCGTCACACGGGAGATGGAAGGCACAGATGGTACAAGCGCACGCGAGGCGCCTCACATAGGCTGGTCAGGGGATGGCGGGGCGATGGGGTACGGGCTCGGCGGCGGCGGCTCCGCGCCGCCAGGCAACGGCTCCGCGAGCGGCGGCCCCTCCTCCGCCACCGGCAGCGCGCAGTTGGCCCAGAACCCGGCGGGTGACTCGCGGCGCATCAGCTCCTCCATCCCTCCTCGCACCACCTTGACGGCGCCCTCCACCCGCTCCACCTTCGAGACGAGCCGCTGCAGCATCGCGCTGTCCGCCACCTGCACCGTGAACTGGAACGCCGCCTCGCCGCCCGGCGTGAGCGTCTCCGAGTGCACGTCGATGATGTTGAGCGCCTCGCGCGTCACCACCATCGACACGTCGAGCAGGATGCCGCGCCGGTCGCGCACAAAGACAACCACCGCCGTCAGGAAGCCGGCCAGCCCGCCCCCCGCGTCGCACGGCGCCATGTACCTCCGCAGCAGCGGCTGCGCGCGCGCGCCCGAGACGAGCGTGTGGCCGCCGACGGCGAGCTGCCGCTGCAGCGCGCGGCAGCCCGCGCCGGCGCGGTGCACGATGCCCGCGCCGCACGAGAGGTCAAACGCGGATCCCGCGAGCTCGTCGCCCAGCACCGGCTGGCACTGCTCGCACAGCCGCCACCCCGACGTCTCTGCCGACGCGAGCCGCTGCATCATCGGCAGCAGGTGCCCGTCCGACCGCCTGTGGACATGTCTCGGACGTGTCCTGGACGTGTCCTGGACGTGTCAGCAGCAAGTGCCCGTCCGACCGCCTCATCGCCGGCCGCGGAGACGCGGCGGGCGCGGTGGCAGGCGCGGGCGCGGCGGCGGCGGGCGCGGCGGCAGGGGCGGCGGCGGCGGAGAGGGGCGCCGTCGCGGCGGCGGGCCGCTGCAGCGGCGAGGCGGCGCGGCGCTGGCCATAGTGGACGAGCGGCTCCCGCCGCTCGAGCGAGACGATGTCGCCGTTCTGCAGGACCGTCGAGGGCGCCGCCGGCATGCCGTTGACGAGCCCACCGTGCGAGTCGAGGTTTGGCGCGCGGAGCAGGCAGGCGGCGTCGAGCAGCGTGGCGCCGCGCGCGAGGTTGAGGATGCGCCTAGTCACAGCGTGTGCGAGGTTGCGCGAGGTTGCGCGAGGTTGCGCGAGGTTGCGCGAGGTTGCGCGAGGTTTGAGGATGCGCCCGTTCCGCGTGAAGACGAAGACGCGGGTGCCGAGCAGCTCCTCGCGCACCTGGGCGGAGGCGGTCGCGGAGGCGGTCGCGGAGGCGGTCGCGGAGGCGGTCGCGGAGGCGGAGCTGGGGTGCAGCCGAGGCGGAGCCGAGGCGGTGCCGAGGCGGAGCCGAGGTGCAGCCGAGGTGAGGTGCAGTGGAGCCGAGGTGCAGTGGAGGCGGGCCGAGGTGGGGGGTGGCTGGTCCGCGCGCACCAGCCGGACAAAGTCGTGGGCGCTCTCGACCTGGTCGTTCCACTGGCGGATGATCTGGAGCCAAGGGAGGGAGGAGTCGCCGCGGGGCATCTCCTACCATCCGAGATCACACGAGATCACACGAGATCACACGAGATCACACGAGTCGCCGCCGGGCATCTCCTTGTACAGCCAGTGCGCCGCCGCGCCGTGCTCCGCTACGTTGTGCATCTCGAGCGTGCGGATCTGGACCTGTGAGATCAGGGGAGATATGGGGAGATATGGGGAGATATGCGGATCTGGACCTGTGAGATCGTGGTGGAGATATGGGGAGATATGGGGAGATCGCGGATCTGGACCTGTGAGATCGTGGTGGAGATATGGGGAGATATGGGGAGATCGCGGATCTGGACCTGTGAGATCGTGGTGGAGATATGGGGAGATATGGGGAGATCGCGGATCTGGACCTGTGAGATCGTGGTGGAGATATGGGGAGATATGGGGAGATCGCGGATCTGGACCTGTGAGATCGTGGTGGAGAGAGAGCTGAGAGAGTGAGATCTGGACCGGTGAGATCGTAGAGTCAAAGTGGAGAGAGTGGGATGTAGTGGAGACATAGCTGAGCTCCAGCAGAGCGCGAGGAGAAGCTGCGCCCAGAGATGCAGGTGCAGCAGAGGTGTAGCGGATGGCAGAGAGAGCGGAGAGACGGCGGCGCCTCGCCTCCAGTGGCTGAGTGCCCACCAGCACCGTCGTGTGCAGCGAGCGGTACCTGAGATATCGGGAGATATGGGGAGATATGGGGAGATATGGGGAGATATGGGGAGATATGGGGAGATATGGGGAGATATGGGGAGATATGCGGTACCCGTTTGGCTTCGGCGAAGAGATGTAGTCCTTGAGCGTTCGCGGCAGCGGCGTCCAGCAGCCGTGCACCTTGCCAAGCACGTGGTAACACAGAGCTCGGTCCTCCGCCTCGCCCGCCGCCCGGGGACCCGCCGCGCTAGCGGGAGGCGGAGACAGCACGCCGCGCGGCTCGATCGCGGGCGGCGCGGCGGCGGGCGCGGCGCCCCGTGTGGCGGGGACCTGCGCCGCCTGCGCCGCCTGCGCCGCCTGCGCCACCTGCGCCGCCTGCTGCGCCGCCTGCGCCGCCTGCTGCGCCGCCTGCTGCGCCGCCTGCGCCGCCTGCGCCGCCTGCGCCTCCAGCACCTCCGCCTGCAGGAAGTGCGCTTGGGCGTGGCCCCTCGCCGGCGGCATCCACGTCACCGTCGACCCCGCCGCGGGCGGCGGCGTCGGCGTCGGCGTCGGCGGCAGCTCGCGAACCTCCTCGCAGAGGACGACGCGGAGCGCGACGAGGTCATGCACGCGCTCGATCTCGCAGCCGTGGCGCTGCATCTTCTTCCATGTCGAGTACACCGACTTGGTGCGGCCGGTCACGGACACGGACCGGATGCGGCCCTGCAGCCATTCATCCGAGGAGAGCAAGCGCTGCACCTTGTCTTGCGACGACGCGATGACGTCCTCGTACTGCGGCGCCATCCGCTCAATGTACTCCTGCACCTCCAAGAACTCGGCGGGGAATAGGTACTTGAAGGACAGGTCAGAGAGCTCCGTCTTGAACGCCCACAGGCCCAGCCGGTGCGCGAGCGGCGCGAAGATCTGCAGCGTCTCGCGCGCGGTGGCCGCCCGCTTGTGGGGCGGCATGTGCTGCAGCGTGCGCATGTTGTGCAGCCGGTCCGCCAGCTTGACAACCACGATGCGCCAGTCCTCGGCCATCGCTATGAACATGGAGCGCAGGTTCTCCGCCTGCTCGTCGGTGTCCGAGACGAGCGTCTCCACCGCCTGCGCCTGCGCCGGCTCGACGCCGCCAGTCACGCCGCCGCCGCCGCCGCCGCCGCCGAACAGTGCGCCGGCCGCAGCGTGGCCCTCGGCCTCGTCCGAGGAGCGGACCATCTTCGGCAGCTTGGAGACCTTGGTCTCGCCCTCGACAATCTTGCGCACCGTCGCGCCGAAGAGCGCCTCGATGGCCGCAAAGTCGAGCTCGGTGTCCTCGACCGTGTCGTGCAGCAGTCCGGCGATGAGCGACTCCTTGTCCATCGAGGTGCGCGCGAGGATCGCAGACACCTCGACCGGGTGGGTGATGTAGGGCTCGCCGCTGCGGCGCTGCTGGCCGTAGTGCGCCAGGAAGGCGGTCTCCAGCGCGAGCCGCAGCTGCTGCTGCGCCGACGGGCGCAGGTACGCCGTGAGGCTGCCGAGGTGCCGGTCCAGCTCGCCGAGCAGCTTCAGCGCGGACGGTGCGCCCGACAGCCGGTCGAGCTGCGAGGAGAGGCAGGGAGCGACCGAGCAGATTTGGTCCGCCCACTCGAAGTAGCTCGCGCCGTCGGCGTATGGCGGCGACCACTCGGAACTGGGCGGAGTGTGGCTCTGCCCGAGCGGGGTGGCGCAGCGGACGCCGCCGCCGCGCACCTGGCCGCGCGCCAGACTGCGGAGCGGCGCCTCGCCGCCGCCGACGACGACGCCGCCTCCTCGCCGCCAGCCAGACAATAAGGCGTGGGCGAGCGGCAGCCACGGAAGCCACAGCAGGAAGCTGATCGGCAAAGGGCGCCGCATCGAGTCGGGGTTTTCACGCCGGAGCTTAGCTTGAATGTTTTAGACAAAGCAAGGCATGCCCCGAGTTCATTTTATATCAAGGCAGACATGGCATATCGCTCTCGGTGAACAAACGACTCGGGCCTTTCACTCCCTTTGCTGCCACTCATAAAATCGTTGCTTCAGTTCACGAAGCCGTGGGCCGACCCTCCGATTTTATGAGAAGAGAACAAAGGGAGTGCGGGCCTTTTCATAAAAGTGAAAGAAGAAACACGACTAAATGTAGAGGAATCACTGCGCTGCGACCGACGCCATGCTACTCCTACTCGCCTGCAGCCGCGCTCGGCCGCCGCTCGCGCCCGCCGCCTCGCCGCTGCGAGCCTCCGCACCGCAGATGGTATTCGGGCCGAAGCTTCCGCCAGAGGTTGCCGTCGTGCTCCGGCCTGCTTACGAAGGCGCCGCACGTGGTGGCGAGCCTTTCGTGGTCGGCACGGAGGCAGAACTCCGTGCAATCTGGTCGGCGATGCTCAAGGTCTACGGCAACGAGGCGGACGCTCGGCTCGCTGTGGCGCGCAACCAGCAGGTCATACTCCCCTACATAAACTCGCCCGCGGTTATCACTGGCGCTCATCGGGCGCTGCTCCAAAAGTTCGGGGCCGAGGACGCGGCCAAAATCATCCGGCAGAACCCGGGCATCCTCGCTTGTGACCCCGCGGCGCTGGCCGCGACACCGAGCCGTGACATCGAGAGCGCCGCCAGCTTCGTCGCCGCCTTTGACTCGCTGCCTCGCGGCGCGCGAGAAGGTGTCCCCTTTGCCACCTTTGCGCTCCTCGCTGGCACCATCGGGGCGCGCCTCGCGACGTGCGCCGGCCGGGTGTGCGGCAGCTCGGCCGATTGGGACCTGAAGGGCGGGCTGGGCGTGCAGGCTAAGGCCTGGGTTCTCGCGCACATGCCGATGTAGTGGCACTAGCCTAAATAAATAAACAAAGAGCTGGACAAATACCAAATTCCAAATCGCAAACATAGAAACCCAAACACAGGCGGCGACGTGGCATACGAGCTCATAGGAGAAGGAGGCGCACAACTTCCAAGGACACACGAGCGAGAAGCACGCACACAGCCATGACGATGATGATTGAGCGCGTGAACACCAACTCCCCGGCACAGGCCGTGAAGAGCCGCGCACGCGGGCCGACGATTACGCAGCTGCGTGCCAAGCAGGCCGCTCTTGTGGCCGCAGCTGAGCTCGCAGCTTCGAGTAACGCCGAGGCGAGTGTGGTAAGGCACTCGCCCGTCGACGAAGCCAAGCGGTGGGCAAGCGGCAAAGGCCGCAAAGTGGGCTTCTCAAAAGCACGTGCCACCTTCCGTGGCGGCGGCACGGGAATCGCGGCGACGGCCGCGAAGCACGACTCACTCATCAAGAAGGCCCGCTGGCGCGGCACCGAACAAATTGCCCGGGAGACTCCGGCGGGCTCTGTGTCCGTAGTGACGATGCCGCACCGCAAGGACTTCGCCTCCGACAAGGAGCACCAAGTGAAGTTTAACCTGTGGCTGAAGGCGGACGGCTTCAAAAATAAAAACGGACACCAATAAATAAATCGGACACCTCTACTAGGAGATGGGTAAAAAGGAACAGGTCCCCGCCCTGCGGTCTTTGTGCAGGGTTCTTTGTGGGTGTGGTCGGCGACTAGCCGGGGTCGTCCTAATAAATAAATACAACGGACATCCCAAGCTAGGGCTGGGTCGAGGACAGACACGTCCCCACCTTTGCAGGATTTTGCAAAAGTGTGAGTACACACACTCACCCACGCATCCGCACTGCTCCAGGAACGGTCCATCCAGGATGGAAGGGTCTAGGAACGGACCACGCTCGAAGCACCACCGCCAGGTGCTTGTCGAGCTCGGCTAGATCTCGCTCGTTCTCGGCTAAATCTCGCTCGTTCTTTTTTTTGGAAAACTGTACCCCATGTCCCCCAATGTACCCCACATTCCGCTGACGGCCTTCTATCCAAGGAAGCCCTCCACTATAAGCTCGTCCGCTCGAGCGGGCTGCCACACATCCTGAGTGGGCGTACACATCACTCAGGCCACGTCCCCCCTGTCGCCCCCCCCAGCACTCCAAGGTGCCAAGAGACAAACAACAGCACAACAACACAGACAGGCGACAGGGGCGAACGTGTGAGACTAGAGCAGGCTTGCTCCGCCTCTAGCAATCTCGTCGCCGGCCGCAAGGCACGGACGAGACCGTGTGTGGGGTCTTGTGAGGTGTCTATGGACGCCCTCCTCACAGGCTATTGGCCAGCCGCTAGCCCTAACTCGCACTCATGGGTGACGACAGTTCATTGGATGAGTGGTTGCGAGCAGAGGCGCGTGTGCTGAATCTAGATCGCACGCCGTGGCATATGACTTGGGTAGGCGTGCGACCGCAGCGCGCCCGCCGAAGGCTCGACCGGGCGCGCGTGTCAGCCAGAACTTTGCCAGTAGAGCGATCCTGGTCTTTCCGAAGACGAGCCCCGCGCCACAGGTGCCAGCCGTGCCTCCGCGGGAGCCGCCTCTCGAGCCGCGTCCCGCCGGCACTGTCCCTGAGTGCGTCCCGCCTTGGTTGGCGACACGCACTCGACAAGGGCAGTCCAGCCGACGGGAACGTGTCGCGCGCCGGCGACAAATAGAATGTTGGGCACGAGCGACCATGAGAATGTTGATTGCGTTTCGTTCGGCTTGCCTTCGACTGGCCCAACATCCTCATGCACCCTTTGCTCTTCTGTGCGCTTCCGCTCACCTTTGCGGTGCAACACGTGGTGTGCGCGTTCATTCTTTCACCGCCAGTCCCTTCGCGAGTCTGCCTTTGCGCTGGAGGCGAGGTTCCACCGCAGCGCTGCGCCTCGACGTGCTCACGCCGCTTGCCGTCAGATGGAGCTTGCGGGCGGCCAGGGTGGAATGCTTGGAATCAGCGCGGGCAGGCTGGTGATGTTGAAGACGCGCACCCAGGGAGGGACGGGGGCGAGGCGAACTGCGTCGGATCGCGCACTGGCTGGTGGTGGAGACGCCCACCCCCGACGCTGGCTCTCGTCTGCTTGCTCGCCGCCTGCCTAGTCATCAGCCTCGCCATACGCGCGGAGGACAGGGAGGCGTTCAATGGGCACGCGGCTGAGGCGCTCTGGACCGCATTCATTCAGGTCCAGGTCGTCGTACAAGGGCAAACGCACCTCTTCGATGTCAGCGCTCAGACAAGCGGTCTCGAGCTGAGACGCTTGTGTGCAAAACGCTCCTCGATCCCCGCTGGTGCGCTTGGCGGCCTCTACCATCAGTCGCGGCTATTGGAAGACGACGCCCCGCTGGCATCCTACGGTGTGCGCGCAGGAAGCACCATCGAAGTCAAAGCACGGTTGCGCGGCGGCGCGCCCGGCCCACCGGCCACCTCCCGGTACGCCTCCCCGAACCGGGCGGAAGAGGGTCACTTCCTCCACACCTTTCCGGTCGACGTCTTGCCGACCATCATTGACCCCGTCACCCAAGTGCCGATTCTGGACTCAATCTCAATTTCCATCCGACATGCCATTGCGGGACGCCCCGCGCATTACCCTGGCGGATATCGCGCATTCTGGTCTCACCATCTACAGCAGCAGGGGCTGCGGCAGCAGCAGGCTCAGGCGCAGGCGCAGGCGCAGGCTACACTTGTGGCGGAGCGGGAGCACGAACGCCACCGCCTTGCGTTGGACATCAGTGCCACTGAGCGCGCGGCCTTGATCCGGGCGCGGCTGGCAGCCCGCCACTCGCCCGAACACAAGCTCCCTCTGGCAAAAGACCCGGCAGGCACCGCCCTGCCTGAGGACTCCGGCCCGCCAGCGGAGGAGCACGTCGCTCCTCCTCGTGCACCCCCACAACCGAGCATCGTCCTCGGCGCCAACGACGGGAGGATGTACTCTGAGGAGCTCCGCATCGCGCATGAGATTGCCCGCACCCGCTGCCGGCTGCGCGACGCGGGGCTCTGACGCACCGAACCCGCGCTGTGGACGGGGCGGTGGGACGCAATCGTTCGGGTGTGCGGGGTGCCATGGCCCAAGGCATGGCACTGCACCGCTTCGTCCCCTCCCACCGCAGAGCCATTGTACAGAGGGAGGCATATTGTATAGCCATTGTATAGAGGGGTGGGAGAAGGACTCCCTTGTCTAGTGTTGTGAGATAGTTGCCGAAAAATTCTCGAGCTGGTCAAAATTCTTCTTTTACAAACGCACATGAGCCTGTACTCCAGCGCCTGCATACTACGAGTAGCTAACAACATCCGATGGACCCTGTGGCCGTCATGGAGTCTTCCTTCGCGCCCTTCGACGCGCGCCTCCAGCCTGGGCGCATGGACCCCGTGCCGGTCTTCGCCGTCGATCTGGATCAGACAGATCTGGCCGCGCGCTGGGCGTGGGTCAGAGATTACGCTCATCACTTTCACGCGGCCCGCCAGCTGATCCTTGGAGAGGTGGGCGTGAACGCAGATGCTCCGACACCCCTCTGGGTGCAGGTCGGGGCGCGCGCCATTTTATCGGCCACCCCAGCAGCGCTTCGTCCTGAGCTCGAGGCGTGCGCCGCTGTGTGCGGCGTGCCTGCTGGTGAGCTCGCGCTGCTCAATTATCTCTACGAGCTGAAGGCCAAGTGCAGCTCGTTCGTTGTGGCACAGCGTGGATCCGGGCGGCCGCTGCACGCGCGCACCCTCGATTGGCCGGGATGTGCGGTCCTCTGCGAGTGCACCGTGCGCCTGCGCTTTTTGCGTGGTGGGCGGCTGCTGTACGAGTCTCTCACCTGGCCGGGCTACCTTGGAGTCCTCACCGCATGCGTGCCGGGGAGGTTCTCCGTGTCCGTCAACTTCCGTGGGGACGAACGCGCGGAGCTTCCGTGGGAGCTGCCCGGCAACGGCGCGGTCCATACGGTCGTGTCGGAGGTGCTTCGCCGCGGGGTCGCCATGCTCGGTTCGCTCACTGGCAGGTGCCGCAGCGTGGGGTTTTCTGTGCGACAGATGATCGAGCAGGAGCCACCGGTCGACTTTGAAGGCGCGCTTTCGCAGCTCAGCAGCGTCCAGCTGCTCGCTCCCGTCTACTTCACTCTCGCAGGCCCTGAGCGTGGCGAGGGCGCCATCCTCGTCCGTGGGCCAGCTCCCATCCCTTTGCCGACCTCGGAGGGCGAGGCATGGCGGATCCGCAGGCTGGACGACCCCGCGTACACGCGCAATGGCCTGCTCTACCAGGCCAACTCGGACACCGCAGTGAGCGCCGGCGACGACGAGCTTCTCGCGCTGCAAGAGGAGGAGGGCCAGGGAGGGCTGGTCTCGTGGGATCGCATTCGCGTCGCGCAGGCCTTGGCGGATCGATATGGGCCGCAGTACAGCCTCGCGGACGTGATTGACATGGTGACAGCGCAGGCAGGGGAGCTCCAGCCACAGGCGAAGCGGCTGGAGGTGAAGGTTGCCGAGATGAGCGGCATCGCTAACACGCTCACCATCTTCTCCTGCGTCCTCGACCCGAGCGCACCATCCGGTGACGCGCTCGCCATCCGTTGCGCGCGCCACTCGTTGTTTGAGAGCGTCGAGTACGAGGACGGCAGCAAGGGCGAAGAGATCGTGCTGCCGAAGCGGAAGGCCGGCAACGGATGGCGCGACGCCCCGTGCTTTCAATCGGGTGGTGCGAGTGAGGGGGGAGGAATGAGAAAACGCAAGTCTGCTGCTGTCGGTAGTAAGCAGAGAGGCAAGAGGAAGAAGGGCTAGGGGATCACCGGTTTGGCCGCGCCAGAGTTGGGGCGCCGACGCCGGATCTTGATTGACGGCGGCATACTGTAGAGCTGGGGTACGGCTATGCCGCCGCCATGGTCGCGGTGCAAAAGGAGCACGCGCCGCCGGGGATGGGAGGGATGGATCGCAGCTGAATTGGCGCCCCCGCTTCAACCTTCATTCAGCCTTGAGGCCGCTTGTCCCGGAGTGTGCGGAGAAGGGTGGGCCGGTACGCGGTCTGCCAGCTAACTGAAAACGCATTTGCGACGTGATGCGTGTGTTGTGATTTTTTGTATTTTGAGAGTCTGTGGCACAACCGCGGGGTCACCGCGCGCACACCGCTCAAGCCTCAACCGGGATCACGCACTCGCGCACAGGCTGGCACACGCTTCACGGTCATATGAAATATGGTTTTCACCGGGTCCGGGGACCGGGGAGGACACGCGGTCTCGCGAGAGACTAGACGACGACGAGCTAGCCCCTAGCGAGGTGTAGACGGTCCACGACCTCTCAGCACCGCACCCAACCACCCTCCGCTCAGGACTCTCGGCACACGCCTCGCATCTTGCGGACGGACGCGTTGCGCAGCGGTGACCAGCGGTTCCGTTTTGACTCGTCGGACCCGCCATCATGCCCGCCATACAAGCATCACCCGATCACATGCTCCTAATGTGACTATGTGCATGAGAATCGAAGTTTACGGTGAGAGCAAAGAGCGGGAGTTCCTCCCATGCACGTGGTCCCTCTACGGCGACGCGTTCCCGCTTGGGCTGTCCGCCGCCGGCTTCAGGGCGGACTGGGTACTGGTGTGGGCGACCCCACACCCGGGCTCGGGTCTGACCAGGGCCCACATCCAATATGTGGGTCGAGACACCCCGAACAACGAGCCGGGATGGGGGGCGGGCTTCTGTGGCGTGACATGCCGCGGAGAGCAGGACCTGCAACCAGGCCGCTCGGGGAAGGTTGACCGGCTTGTCACCCGAAGCGCCAGCGGCTGGACCACCTGCCTGGACCTTGAGAACGGTGTGATGGCTATCCCGGCGAAGGGGGGGCCCGGAGCGAGGGAGGTGTGCGTCGATGGGAGAGAGGTCGACATCTCGATGCCCCCGGAAGAATGGCGGGATCCCCTCGAGTTTGTGGTGCGGAAGACCGTTCGGGTGGCTCGACAGCTCACGACGATGCAACCCCGTAAGCGACGGGCGGTTGGGGCGCGGTTGCGGAAATGGGCGGGGACGTCGGTCGATGAGATACTCGAGGCGACCATGTCCGTGGCGCGAGAGCGACCCCACGAGCAGGCTCGCGGCGCCGGAGCAGCGATGGGCCGGGAGAGGGTGACGAGGAGAACGACGGAGGCCCCGGCGCCGCGGACGGAAGACGCCGTCTCTACCCTCCTATCGGCGGCGGCGTTTGCGGTGGCGAGACACCTACAGACACTCGGGGGGGGGGAGGGGGCGACCAGCCTCGAGATAGACTGCCCGAGGGCGCCGACCGTCTGCCCGTGCGTCAACGGTGGCCGGGCCCTGCCCCCCCCCCTCCCCGAGGGGAGACGAGAGCTAGGCCCCCCCCCACGAGCGGGGTGGACGGCCGACGCGTGGAACCACGGCTGGAACGGCCGCGGGGGCAAGGGGCCGCCCCCGAAGCCCCGCTCGTGGAGTTGGGGCGGCTGGCTCCGCCACCAGGTCCACCCCCACCACCACCGCCTCCGCCCCCGCCGCTGGAGCAACCGCTGGGTCGAGGGGCCAGCTCTGAGGCCCCATACCAGGCGGTGTGGCCGCCAGTGCCGCCACTGTTTCCGCCACCCACGCTGCCATTTCCGCCCCCGCCGCTGGAACGGCTGCAGGATCGTGGGGCCGCCCCAGCGGCTCCACACCAGGCGCGTTGGCCGCGAGGGCCGCCACCGTGCCCGCCACCCCCGCCTCCGCCTCCACCCCCGCCGCCGGCGGAGCCGCCACCGTGTGGCCCCACTCGGAATAATCAGAGGGATCCGGAGCCGCCCCACCGGAGGCTGGAGTACCCGAGAGGTGGAGCTGGGGGAGGGGAGTCGCCGCAATACGATAACGGACCCGCCGGCGAACCGGAGGGCCGTGGCCGGAGGGCCCCGGGGGGGGCTTGGGGTCAACTCTCGGAGGAGGTGAGAGTCGAGCTGACTCGGCCTCTGCGAGTGGAACCGGGCCGTGTGAGCCCACCAGGGGTAGACCCGTCGCGGCGTTGGATAGACCGCCGTGACTTACGACAAAAGGGACCGCGCCTTCCCGAGTTTAGTGAGGAGCAGGAGGAAGGGGAGGGCGAGCCGAGGACGATAGAGAGGCCACGGGTGCGGGCGCGACTCGCTGACCGGGGAGAGCCGGCCCGACCTCCCGGAGAGGAGTGGCGACGAGTGATGCCGCCGCCCTCACCCGGGGAGTCGGGCGTGGGATCGCCGGAGGCGGAGTCAACAGGATCAGGCAGAGAAGACGAGACGGCGGCGGGGCCGCAGCCGAAAAAGGCTAGGAGGGGAGGTCGGGCCCCGCGCCCGTCGCACAACTATCGGGATGCGGCCAGGAGGAAGGACCGAGAGGTGGGGGAAGACGCCCCGGAGTGAAAGTTGGGAGACCTCGAAGAGGGGCCCGGTGTGGTGAGGTGCCGGGTGTGGATGGGCGTCGAGTCCGTGTCGAGTGTTTACTAGCTCCGAGTAGAGGGGGCGTTCTGCTGCTAGGGGAAACCTGGAGCGCGGAGCTAACCCTCGGAGACCCGTGTTTACTTTAAGGCCCTTGCCCTGCGAATGCGCACCCCCCCTAGCTAGGGGTCAGGGCTCTCTAGCCCGTAGCCCGATGCCGATCATCCGGCTCGCTGGGTGCGCTTCTCAGCTCCCCGGCCCTGGATGTGAGGTTAATGACTGCACTCCAAGTGCTCCAAGTGCTCTACTGTGAGATGGGTAAAAAGGAACAGGTCCCCGCCCTTGCGATGTTTGTGCAGGGTTCTTTGTGGGTGTGGTCGGCGACTAGCCGGGGTCGTCCTCCCGATGTCCTCCCGATGTAGGGGGGGGGGGGGGGGGGGCGGTGCGTCCATTGAGGAGAATGACGAGTTCGAGGGGCGAGGTCCGTCGAACCGTCCCTTGGGATGCGCAAAGGTAATTTTCGGAGCTCCGGCGGGCTCTCTCTCGAGGTTGGCGTGTCCGTTTTCTTTATTTATTTATCTCGAGGTCTCGAGAATAAAACCACAGGCAAACGCGTTTTTTTGTTGTCGCTTGGTCTGTGATCTCTCAATATGTTCAAATAATGGACCTTGCCCATCGCCTTCCCGCCAAAAGCACCCGAGACGCCGTCGGAGAGGCCGACGACGATGTCGTCAGCAGGCACCGGAAAAAGAATTTTACAACGCGCGGAAAAAAATTCAAGGCGACCTCTCGCACAGCACACAGGTTGAGAAACTGCGAAGAGAGATAGGTCATAGGAAGTGGTAGACGCCCGAGGGTGGGCGACGGCTAGCACCACACTTCTCCCCTTAAAATCCCTGTGGTGGCGCGTGGCGCGGCGTGCTGTCCTCCGCCATCCCTGCCCTGTGTTTTCTTTTTCGGCGTTAGTGCCAGTGCGCGCCAGTCCCGTGCCCAGTGTTGTGCGAGGGAGTTTTTTAAGATTCTTTTTCGTGCTTTAAAGGCCCACTCCACGCCCCCTTTCGCCTTTGAGCAAGTGTCGACACTTGGCCGCCGCTGCCTCCTGAGCACCCCCACGCCGGTTGTGGCTGCTCTCCGCCCACCAGCCGGCCACAGGCCGCCACCCTCGCCGGCCGGCGTCGAGAGAACGGCCAGACTCGACCGACCGGGTGTCGCGCCGCTGCCTGCTTCTCGCGCCGCTGTAGCAGCGCCAGCGGCTCGGCCGCGCATCCTTCACACACGCTGCCACAACCAAGCTGAGCGAGCCCAGTGTCGAGGTCTGGTGCGAGCTGCATGCGAGGGGCGGCTTTGGCCACAGCAGGTCCACCAGACGGACCTCAAAGCTTGCCGTCGGCGTGCTGTCGTGGCGAGAGCGCGAGACCGCTGCAGAGGAGCCGAGTGCAGTGGCGAGCCAGAGGCTACCAGGGTCACCAAGTGGTAGCCCTTGCCCATTCTGATCAGGGCTGTGCTTTGGTGGGGTTGTGTTTGAGCATGTGTGAAGTGGGAGTGCGTGCCGGCGGCGTGTCTGTGGGTGAAACGGGCGTGAGTGAGGCCGTAAGAGCCGTGGTATGAGCCAGAGTGGGCTTCATCACCCAAAATAAGGACGGTTTGGGACAGCTCAGACTTGGTACTGATGAGCCTGGGCCAGGAGGGCGACAGAGAAGGCGAGGTGGTGAGCTGGGAAGCCGCTTCATCGGCACCTGGACGTGTCGCGATGAACTGCCGAAAAGTACTATTTGCGGCTATTGCTCAAAACTTCGGGAGACAAGGCCTACATATTATGACTGAATCCTTGCGCCTGGTGCATGAGGGCTGCGGGTCGGGACATTTCACGGTCGGTGGCGCCGGTGTTGGCCTCCGGAAAGCCCTCGCAATCGCCTCGGATGGGGTCCACCGGAGACAATCTCGAGCCCTCTCCGTGACATCACGAGCCGGTGTGACCTTCTAAACCCAGGTAAGTTGCGGACTGGTTTGATTTACCCTTCCTTCTGTTTGGCCTGTCTCTCGCCTGAATACGTAAATCTTCAGACTGCTATCTCATCTTTCTATTAAATTCCTCCCTTCTTCCCCCTTGCCTGTTCCTTACATTACTTTCCCACTTTAACCACATTACGTTATTTGTCCCATGGCACGTTTGCCAACTATTCTTGGTTGTCTTCTCCTCTCTTATTTTTACTATCACTCTCGTATGTATTTCTTGTTTG
>NW_005200982.1:0-36027 GCF_000372725.1 Emiliania huxleyi CCMP1516 | reverse complement strand
GGAGCGAGGGCAGTGGCATCGTTCTGACCCGGGCCGTCCACCACCGCCCTTCGAGCCCAGTAGCATCGAAGGGTGGGGGAGCAGGCCGGCCCGGATGCTTCATCTGAGAGGGGGACGGTGACGACAATAATTGAGCGAGTAGTGAGCAATCCGAGTAGCTGTCTGATTTGCCTCGACCGGGGGAGCGACAGAGAAGGCGATATTGTGAGCTGAGACGTAGGAGAGTCCGCGTGTGGCCGTGTCGCGATGCAAGTGCCACGAAGCGCTATTTCCTGCTCCCAGCCCACCACCTCGCCTTCTCTGTCGCCCTCCTGGCCCAGGCCAATCAGTAGCAGGCCCGAGCTGTCCCGAACCGCACTTACCTTGGGTCTGCAAGCTCACACCGGCTCGTGATGCCACGGAGAGGGCTCGAGATTGTCTCCGGTGGACCCCATCCGAGGCGATTCCGAGGGCTTTACGGAGGTCATTATCGGCGCCACCGACCGTGAAATGTCCCGACCCGCAGCCCTCATGCACCAGGCGCAAGGATTCAGTCATAATATGTAGGCCTTCTCTCCCAATCTTTTGAGCACTAGCCGCAAACGGCGCTTCTTGGCACTTCATCGCAACACGTCCAGGTGCCGAAGCGGCTTCCCAGCTCACCACCTCGCCATCTCTGTCGCTCTCCTGGCCCAGGCCCATCAGTACCAAGCCTAATCTGTCCCAGACCGCACTTATCTTGGGTGATGAAGCTCACTCTGGCTCATACCACGGCTCTTACGGCCTCACACACGCCTATTTCACCCACAGACACCGCCGGCACGCACTCCCACTTCACACACGCTCAAGCACAACCCCATCAAAGCACAGCCCTGCTCATAATTGACAAGGGCTACCACTTGGTGGCCCTGGTAGCCTCTGGATCGTCACTGCACTCGGCTCCTCTGCAGCGGTCTCGGCTCTCGCCACGACAGCACGCCGACGGCAAGCTTTGAGATCCGTCTGGTGGACCTGCTGTGGCCAAAGCCGCCCCTCACATGCAGCTCGCACCAGACCTCGACACTGGGCCCGCTCAGCTTGGTTGTGGCGGCGTGTGTGAAGGATGCGCGGCCGAGCCGCTGGCGCTGCTACAGCGGCGCGAGAAGCAGGCAGCGGCGCGACACCCGGTCGGTCGAGTCTGGCCGTTCTCTCGACGCCGGCCGGCGAGGGTGGCGGCCTGTGGCCGGCTGGTGGGCGGAGAGCAGCCAGGAGGACTCCAGAGTAGCCAGCAACATGAAGCAACGGGAGAGCGCACAGCGAGCGCAAACACAGCTCTGAGAAAGGGCGGGGAGTGGGCCTTTAAAGCGCAACCCGGGCCACGCCGTCGCCTCGGACGACAAGAAGAACGGCTTCAACTCCATCTCACGAGAGGCCATCTTTGCTGGCCTGCGTCGCTGGTACCCCGAGCTCATCCCCACGGTGGCGCTGTGGTACAAGGTCCCGCGCCGCCTCTTCCTCTTCAACGAGGAGGCGCGGGACGGCGACGGCAATGTCTTCATGTCGGCCGAGGGATGCGCGCAGGGGGACCCGCTCGGACCGTTCCTCTTCGCCATCGGCTACCACTGGACGCTCCTCGAGATGCAAGTGCGCAACCCGTCCGCCCTCATTTTAGCCTACCTTGATGACACCTACGTCGCGGACGCGCCGAGGCCCGCGCTCGAGGCGATGCTCGAAGGCGACGCCCTTGCTCAGAAGTGGAGCGGGGTGGAGAGCAACGTCAGCAAGCGTCAGATCTGGGCTCCCGACCCCGCGTCGCTCGAGGCGGTGCGCGACTACCCGAGCGTGAGGGGCACGCCGGCGGCGCCTCCCGACGGCAAGTACGCGGGCGGCACCCTGCGAGGCATCCGCGTGCTCGGGGCGTACCTCGGCGATGACGAATGGCGGAAGAAGGAGCTCGTGGCGAGAGTCGAGAGGGCGCTCAAGCCGCTAGAGGGCATCCTCAAGCTGCGCGACACGAAGGAGATCCACACGGCGCAGCAGGTGATGCAGGTCCTGCTGCGCTTCTGCAGCAACACGACGCTCACCTTCTTCCTTCGCGCCATGCCGCCGTCGGTCACCCTCCCGGCAGCGGAGAGGCACGACGAGCTGATTGACACGGCGCTATACAAGCTCGTCGGCGGGGCGCGGGTCGGCGCCGCCGGCACACGCTGGGAGCGCGCGCGCAAGCAGGCGCGCCTGCCCGTCAAGATGGGCGGCATGGGCCTCACCAGCGCCGTCGACATTCGCGAGCCGGCGTGGATTGGCACGTGGGCGCTCGTCGCTGGGCCCATGCGCCAGCTGCATGCTCCTTTCCGCGACCTTGACGTGAGCAAGGCGCCGGGCTCCGATTTCGACGAGCTGCGGGCGGCGCATGACAGGCTCAAGAAGGAGCACGGCGAGATCACGGCGACGTGGAAGGAGTGGGACGACAAGACGGAGGCGGAGTACTTTGACCTGGTCGGCGGCACGACGGGCAGGCCCCCGGAAGTCGAGGTGGAGCCGTGGGACGAGCCCGACGAGGGCGAGAAGCTGCGCGCCTCCGCGCGGCCGCCGGAGCCGGCTACGAGGGTGGCGCTCTCGCGCTTCCGTCCGCATACTCTCGTCCAGGCCAAGGAGCTGCTGCCCCTCGCCGAGTTCACGTCCAAGCACGAGTTCCTACACCAGGCGCAGCGGCGCTTCACGACGGTGGTCCACAACAGGAACTGGCGCGACCTCGCCCTCGAGCTAAGGCAGGAGGGCTCCAAGGGATCGCGGTCCGCTCCTCGCGGCAAGAAGGGCAAGGCGCAGGCCAAGGGCAGGGAGCGGGCGAGGCATGCGGCTTGGCGGGAGGCAGTCCGCTTCGTGGCGGTGAGCCAGGATGGCGCCGGCGCCTTCCTCAACGCCATCCCAATGCGGGATGACATGCGAATGGAGACTTGGGCGATGCGTCTTTCGGTGCAGCGCCGCCTGGGTCTCCCCCTCGACGTGGCCTGCCAGGCCGCGGCGGCGGGCAAGAAGACTCGGAATGGGAAGACCCACGACGAGTATGGCGACGCTGCTGTCAACGTACCGCAGCAGGGCCACAACACCAGACACAAGTACACGCTTCGACGCCTCATCCTCGCCCTACGCGCCGCGTGGGGCACCGCTGTGCGAATGGAGCCGAAAGCCCACCTCGGTCAGAGTTACAACAAACAACCCGACGTGGACGCGGACAACATTGGCTCGCACGGCACGCACTATTGCGGAGACGTCAAGGTCGTCTGTTCCCTCAGCAGCAGCGGGGAGCACGGTCGGAAGGGCGCTTTTGTCGCTTTCGGCAACACTGAATCATTCTACCGGAACATGGTCATGGGGCATGGGCCCTACTGCGAGGAGGGAGAGGGAGGTGGGGGGCAGGGAGAGGGGGGGGGAGAGGAGGAGGGGGGGGGGGAGGGGGAGGGGTACGGGGGGGGCGGCATGGAGGGGGAGAGGAAGAGCAAGGGCGAGAGAGGGCAAGGGACTGGGCGCTGGCATACCAGGGGGGGCAGGGTGGTGGGCGGCGACCGCCGCATACCGTCCTACGGCGGGGACTATCGCTACGCCAGGGAAGACAAGGGCGTCGAAGTGCAGCTGCTGCTGTTCGAATCGTTCGGCGGGTTCGGAAAGGGGGTCCGTGAGATCCTCCGGAGAGCGGCGGACGTGCTACAGAACAAGCTGACGCGGGCCCAGTACCTCGATGAGGTGACTTGGACCACCAAGAGCTGGCTGGGGCTGCAGAAGCAGCGCATCTCAGTCGTTCTTCACACGGCCATCGCAGAGCAGGTCGTGAATGAGCTTGCCTGTGGCGGGGGTGGGCGGGTGCACGGAGCTAAGTGCCTCGCCACCCTCGCAGGAGTCGCTTAGGCGGCTCCCGTGGTGTACCTGTGTTAGTGCCAGTGCGAGCCAGTCCCGTGCCCAGTCCTGTGCCCAGTGTTGTGCGAGGGAGTTTTGTTGTTAAATTCTTTTTCGGCGGCCGACGACAAGGGCCGGCCTGCACCAAGACGGTCCGTGCGGTGCAAGCGTCGTCAAGGAAACAATGGGTGGGAGGGCGAGTCGCGGAGAGGATTCCTCGCTCTCTCCCGACTCACGCTCCACAACAGCACGCCACACGACGTCCGACGCCCTCCTCGCGGGCGGATTCGGCGGCGCATGCCTTTGTGTCGTGGGCGCACCGTTCGATGTGGTCAAGGTGCGGCAGCAGCAGACGCGCAGCGACGGTGCAAGTCCTAGCCGCATTGTCCGCTCCATCCTGCGCGCCGAAGGCGTCGTCGGCCTCTGGCGTGGCGTCGGTCCTCCGTTGATGGTGGCGGTGCCGCAGTTTGCCTTGGTGTTTGGCTCACACGAGGCGGCGAGGGCCCTGATTTCGCGCCACTCGACCCGGCCTCCCGGCGACGGTAGAGACGCCGCTCTTGCGGGCGCCCTCGTCGCTGTGCCAACGACATTCGTCTACACGCCGGTAGATCGCGTGAAGCTGGCGATGCAGAGCGACGGGCGGCGCGTAGCCTCCGGGCTTCCGCCTCTGTACTCCTCAGCCTCGCAGTGCGCCCGCCAGCTCTGGCGCAGCGGCGGAGCTGCGAGCTTCTCACGGGGCTTCTTCGCTACCCTGGCGCCGGGACGTAGCCGCTGAGAAGCTAGCTTCTTCTCGCCGCCCCGTTTCCCTCTCCACGCTTTCCCTCTTCACGCCAGCAGGCGCGGGACGTGCCTGGGTGGGCGTCTTACTTCTATGTCTACTCGGCGGCCAAGCGTTGGCTGACCTCCGGCGGCGGTGTGCTCGATGGCACCGCCGAGCTTTCGCCCGTTGCGAGCCTCGCCGCCGGCCGGGAGGAGCCGAGAGCAGCCGAGAGGGGCCGGGAGGAGCCGAGAGCAGCCGAGAGGAGCCGGGAGGAGCCGAGAGCAGCCGAGAGGAGCCGGGAGGAGCCGAGAGGGGCCGAGAGGAGCCGAGAGCAGCCGAGAGGAGCCGGGAGGAGCCGAGAGGGGCCGAGAGGAGCCGAGAGGAGCCGAGAGGAGCCGAGAGGAGCCGAGAGGAGCCGAGAGGAGCCGAGAGGAGCCGAGAGCAGCCGAGAGCAGCCGAGAGGAGCCGAGAGGGGCCGAGAGGGGCCGAGAGCAGCCGAGAGGGGCCGAGAGGGGCCGAGAGGAGCCGAGAGGGGCCGGGAGGGGCCGAGAGGAGCCGAGAGGGGCCGGGAGGAGCCGAGAGCAGCCGAGAGGGGCCGAGAGGAGCCGAGAGGAGCCGAGAGGAGCCGAGAGGAGCCGAGAGGAGCCGAGAGCAGCCGAGAGGGGCCGAGAGGAGCCGGGAGGAGCCGAGAGGGGCCGGGAGGAGCAGAGAGGAGCAGAGAGGAGTCGAGAGGGGCCGAGAGGAGCCGAGAGGAATACGCTCGCCTCGCCCGGGGTGTGGCGTGAGCTGTGCCTCTTCACACGCTTCGCTGTGAATGTCGTGACTGGCCTCAGCCCCCCGGCCCATTCCCTCACCCCCCCCGCGCGCGGGGCTTCTAGGCCCGGGGGTAGTCTCTCCCCCCCCCCCCCCCCCTCCCCAGTGCCTCCAGGGCTCCCACCGCAACCTCTCACAGACTAGCGCGCAGCGCCAGCGGAGGCAGCTGCGTCTCAACCACAAGGCCCGTGGAGCAGGCGGCCTCGCCGGCGCGGCGACGTGGGCGACATGTCTGCCGCTGGACGCGGTCAAGACGCACTACCAGTCGGACGTGGTGGCGTTGCCCGAGATGTGCCGAGATCGCCCGAGATCGCCCGAGATCGCCCGAGATCGCCCGAGATCGCCCGAGATCGTGCGAGATCGCCCGAGATCGTGCGACCTCCCGAAAACTGCCCATGAGTGCGTAGAGCGGTCGAGGGGGCTGCTCTGACGACAGAGAGGGGGACAGACCGGGAGAGGGGCGCTCGCTCAGCAAGTCGCCTGTGAACGGCGCCTGCCCTCTCACCCTCTTTGGTGCGGCCAGGCGCACCGCACGTACCGGGGTGCTTGCCGCGCCATCTTTCGGGCCTCGGGCGTCGGAGGCCGAGATCAGCCGAGATTGGCCGAGATTGGCTGAGATGCTAGCCGTGGGCGGCGTGAGCGGCGCCTCTTCACACCTCTGGCTGTGAACTAGGCTTCTTCGCGGGCTTCTGGACGATGGTGCTCGGCGGTGTGCCGCGCGACGCGGCTTGCTTTGCGGGGACCGAGGCTGCCCAGCGAGCGCTAGCTCTTCGCCGCATGCCACAAGCAGCAAGCACAGCCGCTCGAATAGGATTTGAACCCCGCAACTCTTAGAACCTCTTTTGGGAATCGGTGGATTTAAAGAATTGACTGGTCTCTTTTTTCCACACAACGACCCAGTACCCGGCCGGGCAGGAAAAGGTGAGCCACGCACCCGGACAGGTGCCCCACACGGCATATTCAAAACAACCCCCCCCATACCCGGTCTTTACACAACTCCACCACAACGTGGACGGTGGAGATGTGACTCCCCAGGGGGCTGCGCCTATGACGTATGAGCTATGCACTGGGACGTACACACGTATCTCAGTATGCAGCTACTTCCTTCGCTATCTCACCAAACCATCTCTTTCTCTGTACTGCCATATGCGGCCATGCAATACTGCCTGTACACAGGCTGGCAACGACACGTACAGGCGCCCGCGCGCGACCTCCCACGGCTCATCACGCGCTTTGCAGGCAGGCCGCCATGCTGCGTGGGCCATGGGGCGCCGGCGCGACCACGCGAAGGGCGGCCCAGAGAAACGATCGTGGTGCCATCTGCAGCTCAACGCGCACGCTGTAGTCGGCGCGCACAGTATGCGTAGAGTTCTCGGGCACCTGCCACCGAGTGGGATTGACGAGGGAGCCGCCCCAGGCCAGCTCGACGGAGGCACCAGGGGCGACGCCCGCATAGTAGAGCGGCAGCTCCACAGTCCGTTTGATCGTCGCCTCGGTTGGGTTGAAGAGGTTGGCCATGGCTCGGGGCTCGTCAGGCTTGGCGGAGGCGTTGACGTGCACGATGACCTCGAGGCCGCGGCCTGACGGTCGGCTGACATGCACCATGTCCGCAGAGAGGATTCCACGGTACCTTTTGTAGTGCGCCACCCATAGCGTCCACATCCGCTTCACATCCGGGCTGGCGTCGTCGTACAGCTGCGGTCCGCGGTACGCGGCGATGTTACCTTGGCCGAGGAAGCTGGCCGCCGCTTCCTCCAGCGTGTGTAGGTGGCGGCTCAGTGGTGGCGGCGTGCGCGACATCTCAAAGGCCATCCACCCCATGGTCGTGGGCTTGTGCGTGGTCCCGTCGTACAGATACATGCGCGCGAGCTCAAGGTACTCTCGCGTGCCAGAGGGCGTCACGGGGATGCGATTCCATGCGTCGGTGTACCCCATCGGCTCCTTGTTGGTGCCGCCGCTACTCCAGTAAGGGTCGGGCACGGTGTTGAACGTGTTGAGCTCGCGCTTGAGCGTGCGGTAGAAGTCGACCGTCGCGCGATACTGCGCGAGCTGTGAGTTGTTGACGTGCGCAAAGCCAGACTGGTCTGTCTGCGCGCAGGTCGCCCCTTCGTACGGCCCATCCGTCTCGAGCAGGTCCATGGTCGTGGCGCGGAGGAAGTTGAGGATATTCGCGCGGTACGTGCTGTGGAAAGCCGTGGAAAAGTCGGCGATGCGGGCCGGCATCCCCGAAGGCGCCTTGGCCCCATCGGGGCTCTGGCAGTAGTCGTTGCCGCGCAGGTTGGGAGGGTTCTGCATCAGCGTGTACCCTCCGATCATGACGCCTTTGGATCGGCAGTAGAGCGTATCGTTCTTAACTTGGGCAATGTACGTCTGGTTGGTGGAGCTCGGGTCGAAGCCCGAGCCAAACGAGAGGAGGATGGCCTCGAAGCCAGTCGCGTGCGCCTGATCAGCGACGCGTCGGATGCCAGCTGACGACGCATCTGTCGAGTAGAAGTAGAGCGGGGTCTCGGTCACCTGCGGAAAGAGCGTGCGCACGACGCGCCGGCGGGAGAGCGACTGGCGCGGGAGGTCGTCGCTGTCGAAGAGGGTCAAGAAGACGGTGAAGAAGGACTGCGACTCGCCCGGTCGGATTGGCTGCCACGGGCCGAGCGGGTACTGCACCTGAAGGAGTAGGCCGTTGTTTGCGAGGTCCGCGTGCAGCGACTGGTCGTGGATGTCGCTCTCATAGTCTGGATCGATCCACCACGCCTAATTTATGATCAGCAAGTTATCCCCCGGTCGTGCGGTTGTACGGGTCCGAGAGCCCTCACCGGGTAGTTCATGCGATCGCCAGCGTACGAGCCGTTGCCGGGGTCGGAGGAGGGCTGCTGCGCGAAGCCCCAAAACGTCTTGCGTGGCATGTAGTCCGTCTCCACGTGCACGCGCCGCTTCCCATTCTCTGTCACGTGCAGCTCTTCCGTCACCACCCTCTCCACGAGCACCGACCCGCTGCTGCTGCTCGGCGGCGCGCGCACCTCCACTCGCTTGGCCAGGGTGGGTACGTTGTCGTACCTGTTCACGGTAGCCCGTGTGAAGAGAGGCTCCCTGCAATTAATTAATAATAATGTATAATCATACATTTCGTAGACGATCGATACACGCAGGTTGCATCCACAGCCACAGCGGGTCGGAGGCTTGAAATCCACGCGCAGCTCCACACCGCGAGGCGGCCACGCCGCCATCACAGAGTGGCGCTGGCCCGGAGTCCACGCCCAGCGCGCCTTGATGGGGGCCACCTGATGCGACTGGTAGCTCCAGTCGTCAGATCCGGCAGTAAGATTCCACGCGTCCATATCGAGCATCGCGTAACGCCGCTGCCCGCGGAGCCCACCCACTGCGCGCCCCGCTGATCCGGTGCTGCCGCCGCTCTCATTCCGGTCTGTCAGACCCTCGAGTGCATCGGGTGCGTAGGGAAGGAGCCGCCGACCCGCGTTCTTTGGGTCGTGATCCGGGCAGCTCAGCTTGAGCCGCGCTTCCGGCGCGAGACCACGGAGAGCCTCCGTTGGGCCTCCCACCACGGGGACCTCACTCTGCAGGGAGACCGTCGCCCAATTGGGCGTGACGACGAACCGTCGGCTGATGAGGCCATTGCTCAGAAGCAGGGTCCCGTCCGGCTGCTTTGTCAATGTGGACGCAGCCGGCGGTCGGCTCACCAGCCAGTCCTCCTCTGGTATCATGCCTCTTGCGGGACAGGTTAGCAGTAGCAGCGCGAGCAGCTTCATGTGTGTGTCGTCGGATACAAAATGGAGCTCGGCTAGGGTTGCGCAGCTATGAACAGGAGCGAGTTCGCGCTGCGCTAGGCTCAAACGGCGAGGAGTTCGCGCTGGATTCGAGGTTTCTGGGGGGTAGGGTATGGTGATCCCGGCCCTGGCGCCGCGACCATACCCCCCCACCCGCACAGGACGTCGCCTCTGGCCAGCAGGACCATACCCCCCCACCCCCCACCCCACCACACGAGCGTACAGTAACCGTCGTGTTAGGCCGTCCGGTCGTGCGGCACGGGTTCGCGCGATGCAGTCTGCGCGAGGTGACCCGCCGGCAATCGTGCTTACCCCTCAGAGCGTGTCCGCAAAGGCCGCCAGGGCCTTGCGTGCCGGCGCAGGCGCGGGCGCAGGCGCGGGCGCGGCCGGTGCGAGCGCGGCGTGTACTGTTGTAACGTGGGCGGTACGGCGGCTCCAGCGATTGACCATACCCCCCCCCCCACCCGTCGAGCAGGCCGCCTCCGGCGGCCAGGACCATACCCCCCCACCCTTTTGGCCGGGACCCCACCATACCTTACCCCGTAAAAAGGTCGAATCCTGTGCGGCCTGACTCTCTCTAAAAAAAATCCTGAGGGCGCCAACCCATGGCGGCGGCATTTCCAGCCCAAATTGGGCGTTCCGTGCGCCTTGCCGGCGAGAACGGACGGGCTGTGCATCGTTGGGGGGGTGAGTGGGAGGGAGGTGGCCGTGAGCCTACTTTGTCGGCCGCGCACGAGGAGAATACTGTGCGTGCGGCGCGCAGGAGGCGAGGGTGGGCGCGCCGGCGGTCGAGCCACCGAACAATTCGACGTGGCGCAGCTCCGCGCCGGCGGGGACGACCGAGCACATGATGTCGGCGGCGGTCACGCGACGAGGGAGAGCCGCAGGAGCCCTCTGTGGAGCAGGCGCCCAAAAGCGGCGATGAGCGGCGCCGCGATCAGCCACCTGTGGGCGGTCACCGGGGTGGCGCCAAGCCTCAGCGAGCTGGATCCGGGAAGGGCAAGGGGTCGCGCGGGCCCTGTCTGCAGCAGCAGTGCTAACTAACACGACAAAATTCCGGATGGACCGGAGAGTGTCTACTCTTTCGACGCATCGTGGTCCTCGACCCCGCCGAAAAGCTGGCTGGTGGTCGCGCGCGGCGCGTCGGCGTGGCTATAAGCCGGATGAAGGTTCTGCCCCACACAGCCCCTTACCCCTTCACCCTCGCCTCGCTGCTTGGTGTTTCTGAACACGTAGACGACCACGCTGTGGGGGTTGTGTGCGGGTTGTGTCTGGGAGGGAGGGAGTGGGGTGCACAGGCTGCTCTATCCCAATCCGCGCAGACCGCACCCACGGCCACCGGGCCGGTGCTTGCACTTTGAATGCCGTAGGGCTCCTGCCCGTGTCCCGGGCGTGGAGATGCGAGGGTCGCCCCCCCTTGCCCCACCACTTTGTGTGTGTGGAGACGTTTACCTTACCTTACCTTAGAGGGCGTCTCAGCCGCCCCGCCTGACACTGCACTTCATGCCGTGCAGGCACATGCGGCCCCCTCCACCATCCTCGCCCAGGGATCTACAATGCTGTCCTAAGGTCCGATCTGTGGGCTCTGCCTGCGCTCGGCACCGGGCACCGCCTCGGTCTACAAAATGCGCCTGCGGGCGGACCCTTACAGATCACAGAGCTCACAGATCATGGCACATGGCGGTCCACGGCAGAGTACACAACGAGGCTCCGCTCGCGCCTCTCTCTACAGCGCGGTTGCGGCGCCGCTGCCAACCTTGCCCCCTCTCCGCCGCGCCCGCTGCACCCACCACACGAGGAGCGCCGCAAACGCGAGCAGGAAGAGGGTCGCAAACAGCAGCAGCGGCCAAAGGTCCCAGCGGTTATTCTCGCCGAGCACGCCCGCAGTGTAGCCGACGGCAAAGAGCTCCATGACGAGTCCAAGCGCGGCGAGAGCGACCATTATGCGGGTCAAGCCGTCGCCGCCGCCGTGGCGTCTCGCCTGCCAGATCGCCACTCCGTGGCTGCACAAGCAGCAGACTGCGACTCCACCAAGGACAAAGCCGAGCAGTCCGACGCGCAGGACGTCACACCCGCTGCCGACGCAGAGAGCAGCCGCGGGAGGGAGCCCCAGGAGAGCTATCGTAGGAGAGGGTATACGTCGAGCGGGCATCCAGAGTGCGGGCCCGGCGGGGACGCCGCGGGCTGAGAATTGGAAAAAGAATTTCACAAAGCTTTTTCTTTCTTTTTGCTTCGCCAAAAATTCTTTCCGGGAAACGACATTGCCGCGCGCGCGGCGATAAGACCGAATGAGTGTGTATATGTCAGTGCGAGCCTTCACCCGCATCGCCGCGGGCGGCGGCGGCTTGCTCGCGGCCGGCTTCGTCGACAGGGCGCTCACGCCGCAGACGCGACCACTCTCGACCGCTGCTGCCGCCGCCGGGACGCTAGGCCACATTCGGCTCTACCAGTACCAGGTCGCGCTCGCGGAAGAGCGCAGCCGTCCGCGCCTGCCCTCCCGCGCCTGAGCTCCGCCATCTGCCCACCCGCGCCGCCAGATCTGCCCGTTCTGCAACAAGATCAAGGCGCTGCTGGACCTGCACGGCCTCGAGTACGAGACGGTGGACGTGAACCCGCTCACCAAGAAGGAGATCAAGCCGTGGCGCCGCCGCCGCCGCCGCCGTGCCGCAAAGCCGCCTCACGCCACGCCGGAAGAACCGACCCGCCCTTTAGGTCGGAGTACCGGAAGGTGCCCATCGCGGTGCTCACACCGCTGGCGGGCGGCGAGCCGGAGCAGATCAACGACTCTCCCGTCATCGCAGAACGGCACGTTCCGAGACGTTTCCTGCCACGACACGGCTGCGCACTGCGTTCCGCTCAGCCCTAGCGGGCCCGCGGCTCGCCGACTCTGGAGCCGCTCCACACGTCCACGCGCATCACGCACACGACACGCCCACGACACGCCCACGACACGCCCACGACACGCCCGCGACACGTCCGCGACATGTCCGCGACATGTCCGCAAAAGGCTGCTTGACGCGATCGACGCGGCTGCGCTCCGGCCGGCGCGGGCGGCGACGCCTAGACGCGGAAACTACCAGGAAACTACGCATTCTCGTCTTCCAACCAGCGCTCTCAAGCGGACATGTCTTCAGTCGCATTCGGCCGTGTTCGGCTGTCCTCACTGTATTCGCAGCGCACTGCACAAGACCGCGGCTTCCCGCCCTGAGGCGGGTGCATTGGGCACGTAGGCTGGCACGCCGCACAGTTGCTACCACACCACCCATGGGACCGAACCCACACTGGATTCGAGACTGTGGAGGGATGGTGCACGTAGGCTGCGAAGGCCTTCCGCTCGCCACAGGCGATGGCGTAGGAAGTGACATCGGGCGGGGGCACGCACGCGCATCACGCCCAGGGCGAGGGACTTGCGCACAGTCCAGCACACTCTGGCGAGGGACTTCAGCACACTCCGGGCGAAGCCCTTCAGCACATGCGCATGTTCATGTGCATGTAGACATGTCCATGCGCATGTCATGTTCATGCGCATGCACATGCACATGTCGTGTGCATGTGCATGTGCATGTGCATGTGACACAGCCAGAGTGCGAGTGCGTCGCACTGACATCCGACGGCTGCATCCATCCAACGGGCACTATTTACGACCGACGCACGCCCCTTTGATATGTGGCGAGATGTGGCGAGATATGGCGAGATACGGGGAGGTATGACTGCGGCCGACACCCGCCCCGGATCTGCTAAAGGCGATGGAGTGGGCGCAGTGGAGCGACGCGAAGCTCGCCGTCCTCCTCTTCCCAAACATCACCCGCAGCTTTGGAGAGGCGCGCGCCGATGCTCTAGTGCCGGCGCCAGAGGCGGGAGATACGGGCAAAGGGAAAGGCTCTCCGAGACGGCGCGACGGCTCGGCTGTTCACGGCAGGGTGGGCAGGACAGGGCGGTGTGGGTTCATGGCAGGGGAAGGTAGGGGGCGGTACCGCAGTACCCTTGTCTCCCCACATCTCCCCACATCTCCCCACATCTCCCCATATCTCCCCATACCTCCCCACACCTCCCCACATCTCCCCACATCTCCCCATATCTCCCCACATCTCCCCACATCTCCCCACATCTCCCCACATCTCCCCACATCTCCCCATACCTCCCCACATCTCCCCGCATCTCCCCGCATCTCCCCACATCTCCCCACATCTCCCCACATCTTCCCACATCTCCCCACATCTCCCCACATCTCCCCATATCTCCCCACATCTCCCCACACCTCGGGCGCTAGAAGCGGAGAAGACCCATTCTCTTGTCTCCCAGCCAGCGCTCGGGCAGGAGGCGTCTCCCGCTGCCCTCCGCCGTATCCGCCCCCCCCTCGTACTCCACGCCGGTGCTCTGAAGCCGCTTCACAACACCGTCCTCCCCGCCCCTCATGCCGGCGCCCTCACGCAAAAGCACAAGGCCGGGGCGCAAGACGCGCCCGCACAGACCGTCGAGAAGGGGGGGAGACAGCGGCGACAGTCAGAAGGCAGCACTGCGTCCCAGGACGGCGAATGCGATACTGTTAGGCGTACCAGGCGTTCGGGTATGTGCAGGACGTACCTCACTTCTCGACGGCCAGCCGCCGTAGATGCTAGGGGACAGTAGAGAGCCCCCCATATCTCCCCACATCTCCCCGCATCTCCCCGCATCTCCCCACATCTCCCCGCATCTCCCCACATCTCCCCACATCTCCCCACATCTCCCCATATCTCCCCAGATCTCCCCAGATCTCCCCATATCTCCCTGCAGGCCGACCGCCTCTCGAACCAAGTCGTCGGCGCGTCGGATGGCATGCCTCCGCAGATCTCCCCCGATCTCGCCAGATCTCCCCCCGCCTCTCCCTCCAGGCGCGTTCGCGATGTGGATGGCGCAAGGCAAGATCAAGAAGAAGTATGCCATCGACGACGAGCGGCAGGCGCTGCGCGGCGCGATACGCACCTGGGTCGGCGAGGGCCTCGCCGGCCGCGCGTTCGCGGGCGGCGACGCGCCGCACTACGGGGATGTCTGCGTGTGAGGATTGCCCGAGAGGACCCGAGATTGCCCGAGATGACCCGAGATTGCCCGAGATGACCTGAGATTGCCCGAGATGATGGGAGATTGCCCGAGGTTGACCGAGATGGTGGGAGATTGCCCGAGATTGCTCGAGATGGTGGGAGATTGCCCGAGATTGCCCGAGATGGTGGGAGATTGCCCGAGGTTGACCGAGATGGTGGGAGATTGCCCGAGGTTGACCGAGATGGTGGGAGATTGCCCGAGATTGCCCGAGATGATGGGAGATTGCCCGAGATTGCCCGAGATGGTGGGAGATTGCCCGAGGTTGCCCGAGATGGTGGGAGATTGCCCGAGGTTGACCGAGATGGTGGGAGATTGCCCGAGGTTGACCGAGATGGTGGGAGATTGCCCGAGATTGCCCGAGATGATGGGAGATTGCCCGAGATTGCCCGAGATGGTGGGAGATTGCCCGAGGTTGCCCGAGAGAGGGGGCGTCTGCGTGTGAGGAGAGAGAGGTAGCGGGGCGAGGGGAGAGTCGCGGCACACGGCGGGACTCTTCCCTCTCAATGTCGGAGCGACAACGGACACAGAGACGAGTCTCCACACCCTCCCCCCTCCACGGCCGCGCCCTTCTCGCCCTCCAGGGTTCCGACTTTTGGGGGGGAAGGGGAGGGTAGCATCGCGGGATTTGGGGTAGGGGGGGGTAGGGGGTCTGCACAGATACAGATCCCGCGATGCTACCCTACCCTACCCCCCTCCCGTCTCGAACCCTCCAGGTACGGCTGCCTGCGTGCCATATCTCCCCATATCTCCCCATATCTCCCCATATCTCCCCATATCTCCCCATATCTCGAACCCTCCAGGTACGGCTGCCTGCGTGCCATCGACCGGACCGCGGCGCACGCGGAGATCCTAGACGACGCGCCGGAGCTGGCGCGGTGGTATGGCCGGATGGAGGAGGCGGTCGGGCCGAGCAAAGGCAGCTACCCTCTCGAGGGGCCGTGAGAACAGACATCGTCTCCGCCACATGAATTTTGAGGGCCCCTTAAAGAGCGTGTGCTCGCATAGAGAACAGAGCCCTGACATGCACATGCACTTTGCACATGTGTCGTCATGAAACATTTGCCGCGCGCGGCCGGCTAGGTGCGGGGGCCCTGTCGCCTGTGCGAGTCGTGTGTGCGCGCGTCTGCTGTTCTCGCGCGGCCACGGGCCACCGGGCGGGTGGGGACGAAAGCGGATACGGTCGAGCGGTCGCCCACGGTCTCCCGTGTCCTCCCGATCTGCCTACTGACGTACTGTAAAAAACTGTTCAGTTTTACGAAAAAGGGAGCTACCTGCTCCGGCGACACTAGGGACTCGGGCCTGATCCCGCACAAAACATCTCCACACACTCTCTCCTCTCTATGACACGACTTTCCGACCTTGGGCTAGATTCCCATATTTCACCACAAGCGCCAAACTGCTTCGCCGCGCGCTGCTTACAGCGTCAAGTGCGGCCCTTAGCTGAGTAGAACTCGAAGTGGGCGTCGAGGGGGCCTATAGTAGAGTGTGAGCCCGCGCGCTGCAAAGCTCGAGTGTGGGCGATGGCGCGAGCTGGGCAACCTGTGTCACCCGGAATCCATACTGTCACTCGAAAACCATAAGATTTGTCAAATTTGCTGCAATTGCTGTCTTATTTGCTGAATATCTACTAGCATATGCCATAGTAATACTTGTGCACAAGAGTAGGACCCTGGCTGCACCCGCGCCAGGCTACGCTGGGGCCTGTCTCCTGAAAGAGCGCCCCTCGTGGGGCTGGGCAACGCGGCGTTCGCATGACTTGCACACATGCCGCTCACCGGTCGTCCTCGTCCTGGTATCTGCCCCCATCGGCGCCGCATCATCACAACATGTGCATGCACATGTACATGTAGCATGTGCTGTGTGCCCTCTGCTCGTCCCGATAGCAAGTAGAGCCGCGCTGTCCGAGGCAAGGTGACTGTGTCCGTGACCGCCGGTAATGTAGAAGTATGGAACTAATCCGTCGCCCTTTCCTGTTTTGGCGTAGGGAAATCAAGCGGCGGTGCACGAGCAATCAAGTTTCAGTCTCACACACGTCTGAGCACACGCACACGCACAGAAACATGGGGCACACCGCGCACACGCACAAGAAACATACGGGGCACACGCACACGCAGAAACACGGGGGGCAGACGCACACGAGGCGTTCACTTCTGTGCGATCTCAGGAGAGGGTTGTGCAGCGGCAACAGTATAGCGAGCCGAATCTCGGTCGAGCGAGGTGTGATCACATCGCTCACGACCTCGCAAGCGCCCGTAGCGTGGTGTCCATAGCCGCATTGTCCTTGTGCACCTCATCATCAAACTCGCCCACAAGGTACGGGCTGACGTGCTCGAGGTCGCGCCGCGCAGGCAACACCTCGTCAAGTGTGGGTCGCACCTGCACGCAACGTGGGAGGGGGCGGTGCGGGCGATTGTGTGCAATCGGGACGTTCATTGGAGTGCTGTTCGCGCCGAAACGGGAGCGGTGTTCTTGCAAGCTACGACTTGCACCGAGAAGGAGGTTGGCGAGGCGACCAAGCTGCTGTGCAAGGACGGCGCGTGCCCCATCTACACCGCGGAGGAGGTGCACGGCATGGTGCGGGGCGTCGACTCGGACCGCGACGGGCGGATCACCTTCGACGAGTTCCTAGCGCTGTGGCGCAGGGCCGGCAACATCGAGGGCGCCGCCGAGGAGGCGAACCCGTTCGCCAAGCTGCTCGCGCCGCTCCTGAAGTGATGATTCTGGCGGGGCCGGAAAAAAGCAGGAGGCGTGCGGGACAGGTAGTGTGTGGTGCGGTTGTGCGTGTTTCTCGAGGCGTGTTTGTGAGTGGATGAAACGAAAGAACGAAGGTACGGCTTTATACGATACATACTGTACACTCTGTCTATGCACACACACACACACATCAGCGTCGCGCGCTCGCTTCTTTCTTGAGAGGGGCTTGTATTCGTAGAATTCTTTCTTGATTCGCCGAAATAAAGAAAATCAACTCATGCACAAATTCGCCGTTTCACCCAAGTGCAAATGACGTCTTTGGCCGTGCCTGGGCCCCGAGCTCTAGACAGCGGCTGCCCGGCCGCCCTGCCAAGCGCGTGGGCGGTGCTGGGTACGGTGGAGCCGTCAGTGAGCCTCGCTTGCCCGCCCTCCATGCCGTCGCTGCCACCACCGTCGCCTCCTCCACCGCCTTCGCCGCCGCCGCCGTTACCGCCACCGCCGCCGCCTTCGCTCTCGCCTTCCCCGTCGCCACCGCCTTCGCTCTCGCCTTCCCCGTCGCCACCGCCGCCAGTCCCGTTGCACCCTCCGCTGCAAACAACTCCGCCATGCTTTGGTTGCCTCCACCCGCTCACCGCCGGCGGCTTGCCCAAATTCCCGATTGACTGGGCCATCGGTCCTCGGGTCGACCCGAAGAGGGCCGACCCGGCCGACCTCTTCTCCGCCTCAAGTGGGTGCACCGACTGGCGGCTCGCCTCCTTTGACCGCACCGACTCCTCGCTGCTCGAGGACGGGGAGGGAGAGCTCGAGCGGGCGGACCAGGCGCTTGGCGACCCGCACTGCAATCGCCACGTTACCACGCCCCGCATTCGCTCACCCGTCGCTCCCTCGCCAACCTCCCGCGCCGCCACCCTGTCCTGCCCTGCTCTGAGCGCCATTCGCTTCTGTCGCCCACTCGCGCCTCTTCCTGCCGCGCCTGACGGACGTCGCACGCAACCGCCTGTCCACAGGCTGAGAGCGACATGGACCCGGATGGCAGCGTTTCTTGGTCCTGCCTCGTGTGTGCCCTCATGATGGGGTGCCTACTCGCGCTTCTGAGCCGGTCGGCTTGGGCCAGCAAGGCCGGACCGAACAAGTATCTACCACGCTTCGGTGGTAGTCGGCAGCACACAACTAAGGTCCGTCCTCTTACGTCCTTGCTGTTGCTCTCCTTCCTCCCGGGCTCGACTGGTAGCCCCATTAGAGAGTTCATCGATCTGTCGCCCGAGCCGTCGCCCGACCCGTCGCTCGAGCCGCCGTACCCACCTCAAATGGCACCAACTCCACCGCCGCCGCTACCGCTGCCGCCGCCGGCCTTGCCGCCGGCCTTGCCGCCTCCTCCACTGCCGCCTGTCTTCCCCGGCTTCGCTGTCGCCGCGGCGAGCGAGGACGAGCTCCGCTGCCTAATCCAAAGCGCTATTGCCGAGGTCTCAATCTACCTGCCGGCGACGCTCGACGGCAAGGAAGAGGTCAACGGGAGGGCGACGAATGGTGGCGTTGTGCACGCGAACGGCGCAGGTGAAGTCGAGATCATCGGCTCGACCGTGAGGGACTGCTCTGCTGACAATGTGCGCCGCTTAGAGCTAGCCACCCTGCAGAGCCGCACGGCAGCGGGGCGAGAGATGAACAGGGCCACGGCTGCCTCACCCCGCTCTCCTCTCGCGACCGCAGTACGGCGGCGTCTACTCGTTGAACAGCGGTGCGGTCTCGATAATCGGCTCGACTGCGCGGGACTGCTCGGCCGTCGACGTGCGCCGCGTACGGTTACGGGGCCGGGGCCTGTCAAGTCGAGAAAAGAATTCCCGGGCGCCACGGAAGGCGGTCATCGTGCACGATGCTGGCCTTCTCTCTCTCTCGTCGTCCGTGGCCCTGAATTTCTTCGGCGGCAAGAAGCCAGGCCGAGGCACGCTTTGTCGCTCACCGTTCCGGGTCCCGGGGTGAGCTGTCAGCCTGCGCGTTCCTTATGAGTTTTGTCCTCCATTCACGAGATTTCGCGCGAGCGACATGGTCGACACGACTCATGGACGTACATGGACATGCACATACGTGGCTGGGTTTCAAGTGATTTTTCTTTTAATGCTGAAGGCGGGGGAAAGAGACTGCGCAGGTTGAAGCACGCGCGCGCCGCCGACGCGGTTGACTCGATCGCCGACGGTCAGATTCTCTAGTCGGTTCATGAGAAGCATGGCGTCGCAGCTCGGCTCGTTTACGGTGAGCAACGAGCCTGATATGCCGTACATTGAACGCAGTCGGCGTGGCTGGAAGCGACCACCTTGTCCGCCCGCGTTGCCGTCTTGTAAGGGGACATCGGTCCATCGCATGATTGGCTGTCCACCGGAAACATGTCGTTCGGAGCATTGGCGCGCCTCCGTTCATAGCAAGAGAGGGTGGATCGCAGAAGCTCGTTGCCACGCTCGGCAGCGAGATATTGTAGAGCGTTATGAACGCGCATATCATCCGGCGGCGTCTCCGCTGCGTCCCGTACGAGCAGCGTGCACAGCCCGTGGAAGTCGGCAGGCTCGAAGAAGGCTCCTCCGTGGAAATGCTCGTACCCGACGCTCGAGTACGCTGGGCTGTACGCGGCGTCGGCCATCTTGACGATGGAGCACATACGTCGCTCATCAGCCGTCAGTGCTGCAAGGGGTGGGAGCGGCAGTCCGGTGTCGAGCTCATGGTACACGAAGCCGTGCAGGGCGCGCGCGCGGACGCCATCGAAGAGGTCGTACTGCGATGGGTCGCGGGCCCGATCTTTCCGACACGTGCTGCACGTATAGACGCGGCGATGTGGCCCATCTCGGTCAGTCACCTCTTCGCACATGAAGACCTGCTGCATCTCTTCTGGTAGGTTTGGATCGAGGGAGTGCTGCGTTGCGTGGCGACGAATGGCCTGCTCGAAGACTCGCCACGCGCGACAGTCGTGCGGCCCGGACGCTGGCACCACCACTGTGTCGTTGCGAGTTGGATAGTTGCACATGCCGCAGTTGTAGCACACTCGCAGGGGCTGCAGCTCGATGGCGCGCAGGTGCTCGCCGAGCTTGCGGAATGTGCGTGGATCGTTCGGAAGATTGACGCTGTCTTCTCGATCAGCACGATTCGCCTCGATCATACGACGGGCGAGAAAGTTGTGGGCGGGCGCTCGGGGTCGTATGGTTCCGGCGCCGTCACGTACGAGGGCTCTTGCTCGTTGCAACGCGTCGGCAGTGGGAATGTTTGGCAGTGGCGGCATTGGCGGCGGAGCTTCTGGCGAGGCTGGCATCGGCAGCGCTGGTGTGCGGTCGCAGGCGCACGGCAGAAACGGAGGCGGCGGTGGGACAGGTTGTTGAGGAACGATCGGACAGAATGGCTCGTTTTCAGGGACGGCGGCGAGTGAGTCGACTACGATGTAGACACGCAGCCGATCCCCCGCCGCGACGTTGAAGAGATCGACCTCTCTGGCAGTCGCGCTCGGGTCGCACCACGGCGTCACGGCAGGTTCGTGGTCAGACTGGCCGCACTCTTCGAAGAGCACGACAGAGCAGACCCGGCGGTGGAGACGCCGAGATGCGAAGACGGAAATGTCCTTTTCCCCTCGGATAGACGCGTGTCCCGCGTCACATCATCGACTGCATAGGGAGAGATGACCTGTGATCCGTCACTCGTGATGATGTGCGTCGGATCGATGCAGAGCGGCCACTCGAACGGAATAGAGATGGCGGCCTTGGTTTCGGAGATGAGAGATATGTCGGCGTATTCAGGCAGGTTGCCGCTGCCGTCGTCCGCCTCGATGAATGCGCTGCCCTCGTATGGCAGACGCATCACGGGCTTGCCCAGAAGGCTCCTGCCCATGAGGACTCGAGGCGGCAGCGCATCGGATGGAAGTTGTTTCGTCGGAAAGAAATCGTTGCAGAGGTCGGGAGGCAGGACGTGTAGCAGCCTGCTGTAGCGGTGTCGCTCGTTGTAGGGAAGTTTGTCGTATTGAAACCCGTTGTTGACCTTGACGAGAACTACGTCAGGGGTGGGGCACGGGCCATGAGATGATATGTGGTGAAGTGCAAGGGCGCGCGCCGTTAATGAGCGCTTACTTGCGAGGTCGGCTTCGACAGTCCAGTCTCGCCGGCTTTCCTTCATGCTGTGCAATCCGTTGATGAGAGCTCGGACACGCGCCTCCTCGTGCTTGGCGGTGAGCGGCATCGCCTATAACACGGCCGCGCTTTGTGAAAGTTGGCTCGTACGTAGGTCGCTTACGTATGGGTGCCTGGGCGAGCCACTCGCTCTCGCGGGCAAGCAGCACCGCGTCGTCCACACTGCAATCACCCGCGCCGTTCGGCTCGTCGTTTGCCTCCTGCTCCAGTGCACGTCGACCTTCGGAGGTGCTCACCTTCCGGATCTGAGCAATGAGGCTCGGCCGTTCGCTCGGCGGTGTATCGACCATCAGCGACATCGTGTCCGCGAACCCTTCATCGGCCTTCCTGGATCTGTTTGTGTACCGTCTTCTTCTTCTTATGGGCAAGGGGACCGTCGCTGAGGCTTGCGTTCTCGCCGGCGTCACTCAGCCACGAGAAGCATAGAGCTGACCACTTCTCCTCAGCGTTCCAGCCGCCCTTGCGCTTCTGAGACAGCAGGGGAGCGGCTCGACGGAAGAGGTCGAGTTCGGAATCCGGAGAGGCAGCCGTGCCCATCACGGCGAGCAGGAGCAGCATTGGCCTGCCCGTCGCAAGTTTGGTGGCGACACTTTTGGCCCGACCCCTGCTTCGAGGGGAGAGAGACATGCCAAACACTTTCCCAAAAGCGACGTATTCCGTATAAAATTTTCTTCGCTCCGCGAATTCACAGAGTAGGGTGGGGAGAGAGAGAGAGATTTTGTGTTGTGGGGAGTGCGCCAGCGGACCAGAGTTCTTGAGTTGGCAAGTAAAATTCTTTTGTTTCTTTAAAATCGGCGGCCTGCCGCCGCTCTCTGCCCTCTCGGCGGCCGCCACAGCGAGCACCCACCCGCAGCCCGGGGGCCACGCGGCCGGGCACCAAGCCTTCGATGGCGGCCTCGCCCGCCATCGACCTGCGAGAGCCGCTCGCGGCTCTGTTCAAGCGCGCGGGCGTCGCCGAAAGCCTCTACCGCAGGTATGAGGGGCGGCTCGCGGAGCTGGGCGTTGGCGATGCCGGCGACCTCCTCGAGGAGGTCGCTGAGAAGGGCATCGGCTCGCTCGACATCCACGACCGCCAGGCGGAGAAGCTCCGCCGAGCTCTTCTCGGCCTGCGGGGCTGGGGGGACGCAGCTGCGGTCTTGGCATCCCTCAGCGGCTTGTCGCTGGGCGACACCCCGGCTGGGGTGGCGGCTGGCGATCAGGCGGCTGGTGGCGGGGCGGCGGCTGGCGGCGAGGGCCGCGGCGGCGCGCGCCCCGAAGAGGCGGACGGCGGTGCCTGCGACGCGCAGGCCGCTGAAGGTGGGTCCGGAGGTGGGACCGAGGGATCCAGTTTGGACCCCTTGGAGCCCGCGCTGCCGGAGAGCGGCGATGGGACGATTGCCGCCGCGGGGGGGGAGGAGGAGGTCGAGGGCGGGCGGAAGGCGCCGCGGCGCCGCCGAGGGCGGCGCGGCCGTGGCGCCAGGGGTCGCGGGGGGGGGCTCGAGAAGGTGCCCGACACCGCGGCGGGTTTGGCTGCTGAGCGGCCCAACCAAGTGGAGGAGGTTTCCACCGGCGGCGCGGCGCCGGCGGAGGGGGAGGAGGGCGGCCCGCCCTCGCTCGCTGCTGATGGACCTGGACGTGCCCCATATTGGGGGCCCGCCGGCATTACCCCGCCCGAGACGCCGGTCTCGGACGCTGCCGGCGCGCCCCACCCTTTCAATCTTTTAGATGAGGCCACGGGTTCTAAGGCGGGCGAGGCGGCTGCTGAGGCGTTGGCGGAGGCGGCGGTCGACGCTGTCTACGGGGCGCTCGTAGCGGCGACGCTCGAGGAGTGGGCGGGCGCGAGCACGGACAACCCCGTCTCCGCGGAGGACGCTCGAGGCCCAGGCCTCGAGTGTCAGGATTGCTTTGAGAACTTTTACAAGGAGTACGACGTGGAGCCTTGGCTCTGGCGCCGGGCGATGCGTGAGGGCTGGTCGGAGCTGGGGGGCTGGTCGCGAGAGGAGATGGAGGCGGCGGAGGAGGAGATGCGGCGCGGCGAGGGTTCTGATGCCTATGGGCTTCAGATCTCTCAGCTAGGCGAGTGGGTCTGCGATGCTTGCTTGGAGGGCTATCTGGGGGGGGGCGTTGGCGACTACTCGGAGCTGCGCAGCGGCTACGTTGCGCCGTATCCGAGTAACCCCTGGATAGGTCGCTCGCGCGACCTCTCCTGGATGCGCAAGGGGCCCATAGGGGTCACGCGGAGGGAGGCGCTGTTAGCGGCGGAGGAGGCGAAGGCGGCCGCGCGGGCGGCGGAGAAGGCGGCGCGGGCAGCGGAGGGGGGGAAGGGCGGCGGCAGCGGGCGGCAGTCCCGCGAGGCACGCCGGCGGAAGGGTTCGTCTTCGCGGGGCGGGGTGCGCACTGCGCGCCGCGAGGATGAGGAGCCTGAGCCAGGGGAGGGTTGGGAAGGGGGGGCGAGGCCGGAGGAGTATGACGGCCTCTTCGACGGCCCATAAGGGGCCGTTGTCTGCTGTGCCTTTTGTGGTGCTAGTTCGTGCCAGTCTGCTGTGAGAGGGGCTTGTCTTCGCAGAATTCTTTTGTTTAAACATCTCGAGAGCTACCGTCGGGTCTCTATTTTAAGATGAGGTAAACAGCAATAGATCCGGCCCTCAAGCGGCCTAATCGATACCCGGCCCTCACGGAATCGGTCCCTCGTTGTACAGCAATCGATCCTTCACACTGCCCGCGCGCTGCCAAACTTGGGGTCGAGCGAATCGGTCCCCAGGTTACCTGTGGCGCGAAGCTGCGATATGTCTCCCGCCCTCGGCGCGCCGACCGCGCAGCGGCGGCAGACCACCCTCCGGTTCGAGGGGCGCCTGGGGCTGAGCGGGCTGCCTCCGCCAGAGTTTGGCTCGCCCACCGGCGGGCTGTCACCCTGCCACGGGTCGCAAGCCCTCTGCCGGCCGGAGCGCAGGCTGCGCAGGCTTCCAGCAATTGGTCCCTTGGCAAGTGCGAATCGGTCCCCCTGGCTCCAGGAACTGATCCGGCACTACACCCGGATCTATTGCTGTTTACCTCATCTTAAAATAGAGACCCGACGGTAACCCTGCGCTGCCGACAGATTCACCATTCGGCCTGGAGGGACATGCATGCGGCGGCGGGCCGCGCAGGGAGGAGGGAGCAGGTGCGGTTTGTCTCGGTCAGCCAGTTCGGCGCGGGCGCGTTCTTGAACGCGATCCCGACCCGCGCGCACTTCCGTCTGCCCTCGTACGTGCTGCGCTTCGCGCTGCAGCGCCGCTTCGGATTGCACCTGTCGATGATGACGGACGTTATGGCGGACGGCATCTACAGCCAGCACGGTCTGCCCTTTGACGCCCTCGGCGACGTGGCGCAGAACGACGGCGCGGCGGGCCACCAGACGCGGCACAAGGAGGTCCTCCTGGACCTCGTCGAGCTGCTGCGGGGCAAGCTGGGGCGCGGCGCTGTGGAGCACGAGTTTCACTGCGAGCACAGCACTACGAGGACGGACTTGTACATTTACCAGGGCGTGATTGGGGACCTGCCATGCATCGGCGACACGAAGATCTTTGCCGGTGTGCCGTCGGACCCCTCGGGGGCGGGGCGCATGGGGGCGTTCGTCGCTTGCGGCAACACGCTGCCACGCGCCCGCGAGACGGTTCTGGGCGTGGAGGGCGGGGACAGGGGTGGGAGGGTGGGACGGTGGGATCCGCGGACGGGGACCGGGACGGTTGAGGCTGTCAAGGGCCAGTACACGGACGCAGAGGGGAAGTGCCATGTGGAGGCGTTGCTCTTCGAGGAGTTCGGCGCAATGAGCGCGGGGGTGGAGGAGCTGCTGATGCGGGTGGCTGAGGTGGCGGGCCGGAAGCTCACGTGGTGGCAGTACGACCAGACGTCGTGGTCGGCGCGCGAATGGATGCCGTTTGCGCTGCAGCGACTGTCGGTGCAGCTCTGGGTGGCGCTCGCGGACGAGGCACAGCGCGCCATTGGTGCGGCGTCGCGCGACCGCGAGGGACCGCGGGGGAATGCTAGTGGGATGGGGGGCTCTGAGGGGAAGGGAGCGGGGGGCGCCCAGTAGGGCGCCGGCACCCCAGCGTAGAGGGCGTCGTGTAGCCCTCCTTTTGGTATAACAAAAAAAGAAATGCCGGAAAAGCTATGGCGAGCCAAAAACAACTTTTCGATATGCCTCGAGGCGCGGATTCACCAGACGCCGCTCAACCTCAAGCGTCAAGGGACGTGATTCGCGTGTGCTGCATTGCACGCTCGGCGCTACTACGCCGATGTACACTTTTTTGTCACACTCAGGGCCCGTTTTGCATGACCTGGCTCTACAAGCTGACTACGTGGGCGGGCGGCGCCCTCACTTCTTGTACGTGAAGCCCTGCCCCGTCCGCAGCGCCATGGCGTTGTCCGGCTGGTCCTCGTCCTCCTCGCACGCGGAAGAGTCGATCTCACACGGGTCGAACGACTTGTATGTCTTGGCCATCGCCGCGTTCCGGTACTCGGCCTTCATGCCCGCGAAGCGGAACGGCCGCGGCGAGCGCGCCTGCACCGCCGACACCCACTTGACTGCGACGGGTTGGCCCTTTGGCAGCCGCGTCTCGAGCGTCGCGAAGGGCGTCTTCTGCGAGGGATCGAGGGAGGTGGCGGCGGGCGAGTAGCCCTCCGCGTCGAAGAGCGCACCAAACACGTCCGCTGCGTTCACCTCCCGCTTGCCCTGGTTCAGCGCGGTCGCCGACACCTCGATGCACTGCCACGGCCCTCCTTTGGGCGGGATGAACATGCCCTTTGGGCAGGCGTCGAGTTCCTTGTACGACGGGTCGGTGATGAGCACCTCCACGCCACTTCCCCGCAGCGACACGGGCGCGTTCGCACTGAGCGCGCCTCCCTGCCCCAGGCCCGCGCGCACCTCGTCGTCCAGCGTCCCGCTCGGCGCGATTGCGCTGGAGCCCAGCGGGGCGCACGCGAGGGCTGCAGCGTTCGCGAGGACGGCGCGGCGGCCGCTGCTCGGCGGTGCGAGCGCCAGGCAAGCAGCGAGCATTGCCGCGAAGCAGTTTCGCGGAAAGCACCGCAAAGCCAAAAAGTATTACAAACATAAACTACCCTCGCGCAACACTGGGCACGGGACTGGCAGAAGAGAACGACGCGACAGAGGAGGAAGTGACAAGGGAGAGACCGACGAGAGTGGGACGGCCGCGAGGTGGCATGAAGGTTGCAGCGAGAAGCGGCGAGAGACTGCGAAAAGAGATACGAAGAGGCAGACTCCCCAGGGTGGGCGACGGCTAGCGCTCCACACTCCTCTCCTTAAAATCCCTGTGTGGTGGCGGCGTGCCGTTCTCCCATCCCTCCCTTGGGTTGTGTGTTTTCTTTCTTTCTTTCTAACACTGGGCACGGGACTGGCGCGCACTGGCACTAACACAGGTACACCACGGGAGCCGCCTAAGCGACTCCTGCGAGGGCGGCGAGGCACTTAGCTCCGTGCACCCGCCCGCCCCCGCCACGGGCAAGCTCATTCACAATCTGCTCTGCGATGGCCGTGTGAAGAACGACTGAGATGCGCTGCTTCTGCAGCCCCAGCCAGCTCTTGGTGGTCCAAGTCACCTCATCGAGGTACTGGGCGGCCCGCGTCAGCTTGTTCTGCAGCGTGAAAGCCAAAAAGTAAACAGAAAAAAAGAGGCCTCCGTGAAGCGCGCAAGCGCCCGCCCAGAATCCCTCCCTCGTCGCGGTGCTGCCGCCGCGGGTCTTCTTTGTGGGCTCCAACCATCAGAAAGAAGAGAGAGGACCGTGCCCCCGAGTTCATTGAAAGAAGAGAGAGGAAGGAGGGGAGGGCCACACTCCCCCACTCAAGAAGGTCCACCTGGCCGGTGCTCCGTTCTGTGTATCGCGCGCCGCGTTCCATGGAATCCCGGATGGCTCTCATTCCCATCTTACCTTATATTTCCCCGCGGCCGGTTTTCCGTTTCGCGGCGACGGCACAGGGTCTCAAAGTGATACCATGCCCCTCTCGGCAGAGCAGCAGCGCGAGCGCCGCGCAGCAAAGCGCGCTGCAGAAGAGGCAGCTGGCGTCTTCCGTCGCCGACGCGGCGGTCGTCTCGCGGCAGGGCATGTGTGGGACGAGCAGACTGGCACAGCCGTGCCGCAGGCGCCGTGCATGGTCGACGGCGAGTCAGGGGAGGAGGGTGAGAGTGTGCCTCCCACTGCTCGGCTGGCTGTGCCGCGCTCCGAGCGGCGATGGTCAGACCATCGGAATGCGGCAAAACGTGCGAGGCGTGCTGCGGCGGCGGAAGCAGCGAAGGAGGCACCTCCTCCGCCTCTCACCTCCTCCGCCTCTCACCTCCTCCGCCTCTCACCTCCTCCGCCTCTCACCTCCTCCGCCTCTCACCTCTTCCGCCTCTCACCTCCTCCGCCTCTCACCTCCTCCGCCTCCTCACTCACCTCCTCCGCCTCTCACCTCCTTCTCCTCACCTCCTCCAAGAAGGTGAGCGAGGACACCGAGAAGGTGATTGCATCGCTGCTCGATGAGCTCGTGGCCGAGGTTGCCGAGGTGGCGGAAGTTCGTGACGAGGCGGATGAGGAAGAGCTTCAGAAGGAGCTGGAGAAGCTGGTGATTGAGCGTAGCAGCTCGCCGTTGCTCGAGGACACCGGCACATGCGAGGCCGCCGAGCTCGAGCTGCGCGCAGACGGCTACGGCGCGGCACGCGGCGACGACGACGGGCCGCAGGTCTACAGCCTGCCGTTGAACGAGCTGCGGCGGCGCGTGGCCGACGGCGAGGACGCGTGGCCGGGCGAGGCGCAGATGGCGTGGGATCAGCGCGTGATGCGCGATCTATGATGTAACATACTTGACCCCCCCCCTTGGGGCCTCGTGTTTTTCGTGCCAAACCAGCGCGATCTCGGCGGGGCGTCAGCGCCTCTCGGTGGGGCATCATGAGCTCACGGGGCTGCCCGACGGGGCAGGCCTCGTGCTGATGGACCCAGCCGAGGTGCCCGACCAGTCGGAGTGGCGCTGACGCGCCGCGCGCGACCACCAGCCAGCTTTTCAGCGAGGGCGAGAACGGTGCCTCGAGAATGTAGACACTCTCCGGTCCATCCGGAATTTTGTCGTTCTAGTTAGCACTGCTGCTGCAGACAGGGCCCGCGCGACCCCTTGCCCTTCCCGGATCCAGCTCGCTGAGGCTTGGCGCCACCCCGATGACCGCCCACAGGTGGCTGATCCCGGCCGCCGCCCACGCTGCTTTTCGGCGCCTGGCTCTCAGAGGGCTCCTGCGGCTCTCCCTCGTCGCGTGACCGCCGCCGACATCATGTGCTCGGTCGTCCCCGCCGGCGCGGAGCTGCGCCACGTCGAATTCTTCGGTGGCTCGACCGCCGGCGCGCCCACTATCGCCTCCTGCGCGCCTCACACCCAGTATTCACCTCGCGCGCGACCGCCAAAGTGAGCGCACGACCACCTCCCCCTCGCTCCTGTAGGTGGGCCGCCCCGCGCTGGCGGGAAGAGGCGCGCCGAGCCATCGGTGACGTCCCGGCGAGCTCATGGGCCCCCAAAAGGTCGCACCGACCCGTGGCTCCGCCGTCGGCTCCGCCGCGAGCGGCGACGGTGAGGCCGCCGGGGCTCGCCTATACCGGCTAGTGTGGAGCTCTCAGTGTGGTTGCGTGTTGTACTAGTGATGCTGCACTAGGCGGCCCGTTTTTAGCAAAAACCAGATACCACATCGCGTGTGGTCGTCGAAAAACCGCATGTTCGCCCGTCTGGGACCTCTTCGTACGGCTCCAAAAACCGCTCCTTAACGACGACTACGCGGCCCGGCGGTCGATCTGCGCCTTCTCAGCGGTGGAGGGGATGTGGGAGGTACGTGCGGACCGCGTGGTGTTGCGACGGTTTGACGAGTGCGACTCCCAGCGTCGACTTTTCGACCCCACGGAGCCTCTGCTGCTCCGGGGGGGGGGGTCTGCAGACCACCCGGCCGAACTTCAGAGTCGCGGTGCTCCTCAAATACCGCTCAAACGCCCACGATGTTGTGCAGGGGACATATGCTGATGATCCTGGCCCGATTGGTTCGCTCAGAAAGCTTCTGCGCGGTCGTTAAGGTTCGCTCCCCGCACACCGGCCCGGAAGTATGTTACATCATAGATCGGCTTGCACGCGGCGTGCCTCTCGGCGACTACCTCGAGGAGTTGCAGCAGCTGCTGAGCGACTCACCGTGCGATTTGATTGCCACCCACGAGCTCGCGAACTATGGCAGCAACCCCACTGATTGGCGGCCACAGGGTAGAAACATTGCGCCGCCGCCACCGCCGCCACCGCCGCCGCCGCCGCCACCAGCTGCATTGCCGCCACCGCCACCTGCCAATGACCCGTGCCGCTGCACAACTTGCGGCCACATCCTACCTATTTGGAACTGCAATGCTGGATGTGAATGCTTCTATTCTGACCGGGAGGCGCTGCAGCTGCACAAGGCCTATGATTGCTCGCCAGCGTGCACACCGCGCTGGTCGCAATCACTTGGCCTGAGTGCTGAGACCGCTGGGACGCTCTCCGGCCTAGGCCTGAGACCGCTGGGACGCTTCCAACCCGTTGTGCTCTTAGTTTAAGCATAAGCTGTGCCGGCCGTGCGCCTTGTGGGCGCTCCATAGTCTGAGGGTTTCGGGTCAGGGGAGAGTGCGACTTTACCACTTTGATCGTCTCGGAGCGCCTAACTTTTAGCATTTCGTCTCAAAATTTTCTTCGGCGCTCCCGGCCGGAGGCTCCGCGCGCCGGAGGTGCAGTAAAAGTAGTAGCTATCGTCCCCGCAAAGTAGGTCCCGCACACTATGGCTAGAAAAATGCTGTGCTGCTCGCCTCGAAAGCGCCCGCCGTGTGTCCAAACATGTAGCGCTACTCCGCTACAAGTTTGTCAGGCCCTCTCAGGCAACAAGGCACATGGCTCTTGGCTGCGCCGCCGGCTGCACGCCGCTCTATTAGTGAGCGAGTATTTGGAGAGAGCGCCGACGGAGTAGAATGTCCAAAAATTTCGCAACCGCGCGACTTTTACCATTTTGCCCCGGGCGGCGGGCGGGCCCACTTTGATCGTTTTGCCCCAGGAAATCTACGCCTATAGGCGTGCTTTTAGGCATTTTGACCCAAATCGGCCGAACTTTTAGGATACCCTCAGACTACGGGGCCGTCGTGGGGCGCACCTTTTTTCCGGGGGACCCCGGGTGTGGTCTGTCTCTGTGGACCCAGCTAGTGAGACCGATGCGGGGTTGCCCCCCCCCCCCCCCCCCCGCGCCCCCCCCGCCCCTCGCCCCTGCCCCACCACTTGTTGTCGTTTGTGCGGTGTGGCGGCTGTGGGGCTAGCCTGCTGGAGAAATTTACATGTACCTTATAAACCTCTCCGAAGCCCCGAGGCAGGACTTTAGCTCTTCCGCTCTCCGCCCTCGGCCCATGCCTCTGCCTCGTCGAGCAGCCGCCCGAGCGTGTGCTTGCCCCTGTACTCGTCGAGCAGCGAATGGGCCGCCTGCAAAGCCAGACATCGGTGAGCGCACACAAAAGGAAACTACAGTGCCGAGCGGCGAGAGGGCCGCCTCGTTGCCCAAACCCGCCCCGTCCGCGGCCGCGCGCCGAAACGTGGCGTAGAACTGCACGCGCCGCTCCGGCGACGAGTTTGGCCCGCCGCAATGCAGCACGCGGCCGTCGTACAGCGCGGCCTCTCCGGCGTCAAGCAAGCCGCACGCGGCAGAGTCCGCGGAGGCCGCGACGTACCCGGGCCCCTCCTGCAAGAGAAGAGAGCAGGTGCGCCGTAGCGAGGACGGACGCGACGGACGCGGCGGCGGCGAGGCTGTGCCCGGCACGCGCCTCGTCGAAGGCGTCGTGTGAACAAGGAAGTGTCTGGGAAGTGTCTAGGGAGTGTCTAGGCAAACGCCTCGTCGAAGGCGTCGTGCGCAGCGAGGCTCTGGCTGCCGAGCCTGTCAAACAGTGGTACGAAGGTGGTACACGTCCTAGCACGGACGACGGGGCACACGCGCCACTCGCGGAGCACACACGGGGGCATTGCACACGAGGGCGGTGTGTGCGTTCTCAGCGAGAGGCGTCTCCACACAGACGACCGTGCGATTGTCAGAGGGGCGGCGGTGGGCGTCCAACCAAGGCGTGGTGCGCGGCGAGGCTGTGGCTGCCGAGCCTCCTACCCGCGCAGCCTGTCTTGCTACTGGTGTGGCAGCTAGCCGGAGAGGTGGAGATAGTCGGAGATACACCGGGGAAGGGAGGGAGGGGGGGGGGAGAGGAGTGTGTCCGCATCTATGCCGCCGAGCAGGAAGCGCGTCGGGCCCATCTCGCGAGTCACGTGCTGCAGCGCCACCGCCGTGCTGAAGAGGACCCCCTCCTGCGAGATATGGGGAGATCTGGGGAGATTTGGGGAGACATGGGGAGATGCTGAAGAGGACCCCCTCCTGCGAGATATGGGGAGATATGGGGAGATTTGGGGAGACATGGGGAGATGCTGAAGAGGACGGCTGGATCTCGGACACACCTCGGCCGCTCCCGCGGCTGCATCTCGGCTACATCTCCGCCGCTCCTCGCTGCATCTCGGCTACATCTCCGCCGCTCCTCGTCCCACAGCGTATCGGCGTGCAGCGGCTGCGGCGCGGCGCCGGGCGCAGAGACGAGCGCCGCGAGCTCCCACAGCTCCGCCTCTCGCCCGGCGGCGTCCAGCAGCGAAGACGCCACGGCCGGCGCCGACAGCAGCTCGCGGAGCCCGGCGGCGACCGGCGCCGTCACCCTCAGCCGCAAGTCCCAGCGTGTGATGGCGGCCGCGGCACTGGCCGATGCCGTGAGCACCGACGAGAGCGGCCCAGCCCCGGCCTCGCATGCACGCGCCGCCTCGAGCTGCGTCAGCACCTCTGCACGCAGCGCCGCGGCGGTCGCCGCGCCAAGCGCAGGGCCGACGCACACCACGCCGTCGTCGCGGAGCGCGGCGGCGGCGGCAGCAGGAGCGGTCCTCCGCACGAGCGGAGCGGCACTGCCCAGTGTCGACTCCTCCTCCCACGCGCGGGCAGCCAAGCTCTCCTCGTCGTCCTCCTCCTCGACGTCCTCGATCACCCACGACGCCTCGTCGAGCGTTGACCAGCCGTCGCAGCAGTAGGGCCGACGGAGAGGCGGCGCCGCAGAGGTCAGCCGCGGTGCGCGAAGCGCGTACGCGCAGCCGCTGCACAGGAGTGAGAGCATTGCACAGGTGAGACCTCGGGAGCGGCCGGCGCATACACACACGAGCCTAGGCCGAGTTGGGCAAAAGAATTTCGAAACCTCATGAACGGGACTGGCGCACTGGCACGAACACAGGTAAAAATAAAGAAAAAAGTCTGGCGCACAGCACGCCGCCACCACACAGGGATTTTGAAGAGGAGTGTGGTGGTGCTAAAGAAAGAAAGAAAACACACAAGCCAAGGAGGGATGGTGGTGCTAGCCGCGCTTGCGTTCTTTCTTCTTTTCGGCTCATCGCTCTACCTGCCGATATCCCACTCGCACGAGTAGCCCCGGCCGGTGTGATGCTGCTGAGCGCTTCCGGACTCGCACGGGGCGCCCGCCGGAGCATCGTCATCCCGGCGCTTCGGGCCTCCAAGCTCAGCGAGGTCCCGTCGTGCGTCGCGGCGGCGCGGGTGAAGCTCGAAGAGAGGCGGGCGCTGCTTGGGTCAGCTCACCCGTCGACGCTTACGGCAATCCAGACGCTCGCCTGCCTCCTCGAGCGGGAAGGGTGCGAGACCCTCCTCTCCGAAGCTAGGGCGCTCGAGACAGAGGCGAAGGAGAGCTTCCGGGCGCTGTCGCGCTCGTGAAGATTTGTCTCATGGCTGCCCGCGGGCATTCTGTACGCTTGCTGCGATGGCCCTTAGCCTCGCACCCCTTGTACCTTTGTGAACCCTTGTGTGTCCGTCTTGTTCTTGCCGCCTAAACTGCGGCGTGTGCCCAAGAGCACGGCTGCGGCACTGTTGCCCTAGCTGTCCCTGTCGTGCGCAGCCTTGTCATTCTTGTGATCTGTGATCTGTGAGGGTCCGCCCGCAGGCGCATTTTGTATACCGAGGCGGTGCCCGGTGCCGAACCTGTCGGAATTCTTGTGAGTAGTAGCGTGTCCGTGATGTGCGAAGTGGAGTGGCAGTGGCCTAATACCGTGGGCAGTGAGCTCGGTACACCGTGAAGCGTGATCCGTGTACAGACTCACTACGGGACCGAGGAGTGTTGTGCGCTGCCGCTGCCAGCAAGTACAGGTTTCGATCCGGGCCACCGCAAATTTTGATCAGCAAATTTCGAGGGGCGGCCGCAAATTTTGAGGTAGATTTTGATTGTCAAAAACACGTCCGTCTTGCCGCAGGAGATAGACATAGAGCATATAGGCGCCGTAACCCTTTCGCGCGCGTTTTTCTTTTTTGTCCAGAGAGTAGAGCTGTCAAACGTTAACTTTGGGCCTAACAGTTGCACTATTGTTGGCTGAAAATCCTCAACGTTGTTCAAGTGTTCTCCCCAGCCCAAGCTGTTACTGTTTGTTACTGTTGTTACTGTTGTTCAGTGGTCAGCAAGCAGAAAATGCAAAAAACCCCGGGTAAAACCCGAAAATACCTGGGGTTTTCCAGGTATTTCGGGTATTACCCGCACTGGACGCTGGAGATCGTCGTGGGTCACTGCCAGGCCTTCCTTATTGTTGTTCAGCTGGCCTAACGTTAGCTACTGTTGTTGGGGAGCCCCACTGTTGTTCTGTTGTTACTGTTAACACTAGCAACACTGTTCAGCTCTTAACGTTTGACAGCTCTACCAGAGAGGCGGTATTTTAAGATCTTCTTTTTGGCGGCGGCGCGGCGGTGACAACCATCTGTGTTTCCGAGGCGGACCCGGTGTCCGGCGCCGAGCTTTTAGGTGTGAGAGCGGACTCCGGGGGCAGCCTAACCGCTGTACGCCCCGCCCGCCGCTGGCTCACTGCGCACTCACTACTCGCTTAGCACCCCGCGCGGCGACGAACGCCCGGCGCAACACGCCCCCACGAGCGTCCGTCCGGGGGGCGCAGGCTGGTCACCAGCCGGTGTCGCCGCCGATGACCACGTCACCCTCCGGCACCATCTCCCGGCTGACGGTGTTTGGCACGACAGCGGCCGTCATCGGGAACTCGACGGGCGCCTAGAAGCAGAATACGCCAACCTCAGGGCACGAATACGGTATTGTGCAGCGTTTTCAGAGCACGGCGTGAATACAAAGGAGAGGAGTACAGTGAATACAGCGGACTACGGGTCAATACAGCTGAATACGTGGCCCTCTCGGGCGCTAGTGGGGAGCTAAGAATACGTATTTCTGCTTCTAGGGACGGGCGCGGTGTTGAGGATGCGGACGACGTTGCCCGAGCCGGGCGTCTCGATGACGCAGAAGAAGGGCCGGTCGAAGCCGTCCTCCGTGTACAGCTCGATCACCTGCTTGTTGTTGTTGGGGCCCTGCGGAGAGGGAAAGGGCGGCGGTGAGGAGAGAGGTGGGAGTGGGAGGCGGAGAGAGGCTGTGCGGTGGGGAGGGAAGCTGTGGTGAGGAGAGAGGCAGCGGTTGCGGAGAGCGGCGGCGGCGGTGGCGAGAGAGGCGGCCGTCCGAGGAGACGCAACGCGCAGGGGTTGGTGCCTGCAACAGCTCGATCCGTGCGTTGAGCGGCCGCCCGTCCGTCTTGAGCAGGACCTGCACGCTGTCGATGGTTGGGTCGAAGGGGTAGGTGCGGAGGGCGCCGCCCTGGATGATCATCGAGGCGGTGGCGCACTCGGGCGACGGCTCGTCCACATTCTCGCATGCTACCAGCGCGGAGAGGGGAAACTCGATCTCGCCGATGTTGCGGATGCTGACAGTGTTTGGGCCGCGGGGCGTCTCGACGACGGCGCTGAAGGGGCGGAGCTGGCCATCCTCGATGTAGACGCGCATCTTGCACGGCGTGTTGTCCGGACCCTGCCACAGCTCGATGTCCGCGTCGAGTGGCCGGCCCTCAGTGCTGAGCACCACCTGCACCTGGTCGACATTCTGCGAGCGAAACGACCAGGTGCGGAGCGAGCCGCCCTGGACGAGGATCGCGTGCTCGACGTCGTCGGAGCTCTGCATTGCACTGCGCGTCGCGGCTGGGCCAGCTGCAGCGACCGGCGTCGGCAGCGCAAAGTCCTCGGGCGCCGTCTGCATCAGCACCGCCGTCGTCCGGAGCGCCGGCGCGGTGCCAAGCATGAGGCCGGAGGCGGCGCCGGCGGAGCCGGCGAGCAGCACGGCGAGTCGCGACCTGCGGAGGGCGTGCGGAGGGGGAAGGAGAGCTGGTGAGGAATGGACAGGTGGAGCGACCGTTAAAGTTGACGGCGGCGAGGTGCAGGTGGGCGCGACCGTTGCGCGCACATAGCTGCCGCTGCGGCTGAGTGAGCTCGGTGATGAATAAAAAAGAATTTTATGCCTCGAGCAGGGCAGTGGTCGCGTCGCCCATGTCAGGACCAACACCCCGAACGGCGAAGACGGAATATACTCCGTGCCGGCACGATGTCTTTCGAAATAACGTCGTGGGGGTTGTCGGTATAGGTGTATTGTTGGCAAATAAAGACACAGAGCTCACACAGAATCACAGCGGGAGGAAAGCGGCGAGTCGCAATTCCTGGGGTCCTTGTGGCGGGCCACCCTGTCCAGAGAGGCATAGTCCTGGCCGCTCCCGGTTGTGGCAGAGGTTATAGAACCAAGCGACGGAGATGGTGCGGGGGTACGGGTGTTCCAGGGGGTCACGACACGCACCGACCCTTCACGAACCGAAAGGCTGTGCCCGGGGAAGGCACAGTAATCCGGGCACGTGTTGGGCGCCCCATTCCGTTTAGGGCTAGGTCGGCTCAGGGCCCCGTCCACTTCCCTCTCGCCTGGCGCGTGATGATGAGGAGATGCAACCCAGGCCAGCCAGGACAGGGGCGGAGGGCGA
>NW_005200983.1:6012-8689 GCF_000372725.1 Emiliania huxleyi CCMP1516 | reverse complement strand
ACTAAGTCATGGGCTCTCTCTCTCTCTCTCTCTCTCTCTCTCTCTCTCTCTCTCTCTCTCTCTCTCTCTCTCTCTCTCTCTCTCTCTCTCTCTCTCTCTCTAGCTGTGTGTGTAAGGTGTGTAGTGTGCTGTGATACGTCGAACGTTTATTTACCCTCAAGCCGTAATTTCCAGGGTGGGTAGTCTCAGCCTAGCTAGCGCAGCGCGAACAAGCTCCTCTTGTAGCTCGATCGGTCACACCGCCATCACCGTCGAGGAGAGGGGGGACGACACTGCTTCGGCAGCGTGCACCTCGATCCTGTACCGTGTTTGTTATGACCCCCCCCAATGAACACCCCAGTGAGGGAGGGCGAGACGATCGAGGGGTCCCGTACCATGCGGAACCGACCCTATCCAGTGCTCAAGTGCTCAAGAAAGAATTCTTAAAATACAAGCCTCTCTCACAGCACGCTGGCACGACAACGGCGCGGACTGGCGCGGCTAGTGGCGCGGACTGGCACACACACCAGCTCACCACGAAAGAGAACAGACAACCCAAATGAGGGATGGGAGGAGCACGAGCAGGATTTTGGAAGGACGATCAAGAGCACAGGGGGGTTCTCCTGCTCCTGCCAAGGGACACGACAGGCTCGCAGCGCGGTGCTCGCGGTGGACTCCCAACTCCACTGGCGGTCTCATCTCAGTCTAGCGACCTAACCTCCAGCTTCCTCGCTGGCAGTCTCTTTCACTACCACAGGCACAGTGACAGAGGCGGCCGAGGCTCACGCGCCGAGGGTGGCAGGGTGCGGTGGTAGGAGTCTCCCTCTCTGTGGGCTTCGCTAGATGTGCGGCCTGCGCGTGTCCTCGTCCTTGAGGGTCTTGGGGGGGAAGGGGACTTCGAAGGGGATGTGTGTCTGTGCATGGTGTGTGTGTGTGTGCATGTGTGCGTGCGTGCGTGCGTGCGTGCGTGCGTGCGTGTGTGTGTGTGTGTGTGTGCGTGCGTGCGTGTGTGTGTGTGTGTGTGTGTGTGTGTGTGTGTGTGTGTGTGTGTGTGTGTGTGTGTGTGTGTGTGTGTGTGTGTGTGTGTGTGTGATTTGTGTGTGTGTGTGTGTGTGTGTGTGTGATTTGTGTGTGTGTGTGTGTGTGTGTGTGTGTGTGTGTGTGTGTGTGTGTGTGTGTGTGTTGTGTGCGGGCGCTGTGCGAGCCGCCCTGAACAACCACAACGGTGAGCGCGCCCGAGCACCGAAGGCACGCGAGCGCCGGCGAGCACCGTCGCCGCGCTTTGGCGTGGAGCGGTAGTACATGATGCACCCGTGGCGCACACTTGCAAAAAGAATTCCGCCGAATTCATTCGCAATGCTGCCGCCCGTCGCGATCCTGACGACTGCCTGTTTCTCGGCGCTCGCCCCGGCCACGCTCAACGGCCTCAGAATCGACACCTCTCCGCTCGTCACGCCGGTGCGTGTCGGGCGGCCGCTCCTCGCCCTCGTTGAAGTGAGTGAGGCGTGCGCGGCGGCGCAGCGAGAGGCCTACTTCTCGTTGATGCCGAGTAAGGCGCTACCAAAGACGTCGCTCGACCTGCGAGCGTGGGCGCCCAAGGACAAGGACAGCGTCGAGGCGGGCGTGTTTGCGAGGCAAACGAGCACCGTCCCGCATTGGAGCAACATCGGCGTGGTCGCGTGTGAGTCCGTGAGCGACTTGGCGGCGGCGGTGGCGAAGCAGCGACCACTCATCGAGCGCTGGGCGTACGAGTGCCTCAACGATTTCGAGACGAACCGGCTGTGGATCGATCTCGCCGAGCCCGTGGAGCTCGCCTGGGCCATTCGCCCGCCAGCGCCCTCGCTGCTAGAGTCGCTGATGGGCGCCAAGGCCGAGGAGCCGATGCTCAGTGTGGTGCCGCGTGAGGAGCCCTTTGATGATCTGCTGCGCTGCGGCTTTCTCGGAAAGCTCAGCCGCGATTACCGCGGTGGCGGCGTGAGCGCGCGAGCGGAGCGGATAGTCATCGGCAAGGAGCCCGAGACGCCGGCGCGGCGGAAGAGCCAGGAGCAGTTTGACAAGGTTTACGACAAGAAGAAGGAACAGAACGCTGCCGGCGGCCGCGGCCGAGTGAGGTAACGCGGCCAAGTGAGGCAACGGTGCTCGGTGGGACACACCCGGCGGAGCTTTGGGGGAGCCTGCCTAAACCATTTGCAGTGTGAAGCGCGTGCCCTCTCGGAGCCTTTTATGGCTACCTGGCGACTCTGTGTCTCCTACTCGTAGTACTGTGGCCTGTGCGCTGCGTCTGTGCCCATGTTGAGAAAAAGAATAAGAAAGAATAAGAAAGAAAACCCCGCAAAACGGGTGCTCGGCCGTCCCCTCCGCTGGAATCCGCGGAGAAACTCCGCGGCATACGGCGCCCCGCTTCTTGACCTTCTCTCTTCTATGGGAGGGACAAAAACCATCGTCGGCTCCGACCCTACCAACCTGCGCCCATCGCAGTGGGCCCGCAGCGATCCCGAGTGCGATGAGGGCGACTGCGCACCGAGAGCCGTCGTGAAGCCCGACGGGCGGGTGATCCCTCTCTCAGAAGTGTGCGTGCTCAAGGCAATTGCTGGTCACGCAATAATTTTGGACCTTCGGGACCCGAGTGAGGTTTCGCAAGCCAAGGGCGGCCACACCTTGTCGAGCGCAATCCACTGCCCGCTCAACGTGGACGGGA
>NW_005200983.1:0-2432 GCF_000372725.1 Emiliania huxleyi CCMP1516 | reverse complement strand
CGCCGCCGAAGAGCATGACTGGTTGCGAAGCACATCGCACCGCGGTGCCGGGTGGCGGCGCGAGGAGGAGCCTTGCCAACATTGAAGACGGCAGGATGCTTCTCTGACCTTCGCCGAGGTTTTTTCTTTTTCTTCGCTGTGACTCTTTCCATTCGGCTTCTAACTCTCGAGTTTCCCTGACTGAGGTCTGGCTGGAGAGAGAGAGAGAGTCTCTCTCTCACTCTACTGAGTCTGAGAGCTGGTCTGGGGCAAAGTGTAACAACACAAAACAAACGTGTGAGTGTTAGATTTGTTTGGTATTGCTAAAAATCTCTCTCTCTAAGTGTAATCTCTGAGCGGGTGAGGGAACCCTTGGGCGCACCCATGCGGGGTGAGAAGCAGAGATGGAAGCCAGAGAAGATCCGTCGATAGGATCCCACATCTCTCTTAGGTCTATACTGTTGCTTTTGGAACGAGCGAGCGACAGCGAGCCGCCCCCCCCTCGGAACTTCAGAATTTTACCAGGTACCCCTGAGTAGTTTCACGTGTCATACTGTGCCGGCTACCCAATCTAGCGTTAGATAGCCGCTCCGCGGCACATCGTTGGGCCGGTTCGATGTTCTGAGCATGCCGTGTGATTTTGGTACGATGTTTCTGGACTAAATCGTTCATAATTATCGAAATACGTACGTCCCGGAGCTAGCTTCAGCGCCACACCACCACGTTGCGGCCACGGGCCGCCACCACCGCGGAGCTGGCGCCTCCCGATGGCCGCCGAGTGTCGTGCGCCATCCGCATGTGTCCTCATCACGCCTCAGCGCCGCGTGCAAAGGGCGGCGGCCTCGACCCTCGAGCGAGCAGCACTCGGTCGTCGCACCACAACACACCAGAAAAGCCGGCGGACCACAACACGCCAGAAGAGTGGGGAGGCTCGTCCGCCATGCCGATTGTCCATCAACCATCTACGAGAGCAGAGCAGAGCTTGCGACTCACGGTCTACAGCCTGACATGTTAGTTCCGCCCATGGCGTGTCTGACTCTGAGACGGTGCGATGTGCCATCCATTGCCTCGCCCTCTGATGCCGCCGATGGCTTGCCTCGCCATCGCGTAGCGGACAGGGCGTGCACTGCCTCCGTAGGCGATAGCCGGCAGCGATTGCGTACGCAGAGTGTACATCAACCGGCGCTGTGTGGCAGATCGGCCACAAGTTCGGCCACCGTGGCGTGCACTGCTGTGCGGTGGCTCTCCGGCCTCTCGGGGCTGCGGGGCGAGACACACGCAACACCCGCTATCAGCCACTCCCTCTGGTCCTTCATTCGCAGCAGCTGCAAAATGTGCATGGCAACACGTACTTACAACTGCAGGTGCCAATTACCCTCTTCTACTGCACCCCTCCCCCGCGGCGGCGGCTGCGGCGCGGCTGAGGGCTCGGGGGCTCCTCGCCAGCCTGCCGGCCCCGCTTGCCTCGACCGCCCCGCCGGCTCTTCTTCTTTTGAGGCTTCGCGGCGCTGTCTGTCGCGCTTCTCCTGGCGCTGTTTCTCCCTGGCGCTGGTTGCCGCATCTGTCGAGGAAGCGGAGGCTCCAGAGCAGGAGAGTCGCGTGTGTCGGCCACCGAGCTGCCGGGAGGCCCTACCCAGTCTCGGACGTCCGCACTGGGGGAGACCGGTGCGGCTGCTGCTGCAGCACCACGTGTGCGACCAGCCGGTGCCGCTGCAGCGCCGTCGGTCGCAGCGGCGGCTGCTGTGCCTCTCGCACGGTGGCGTCTGCTCATGCGCGTCGCGTCTTGGAACCAGCAGCGACGGGCAGCGACGGGCACGTGACAAGAGAGCGCGAGTTCCTGGTTTCGCGGCAAGAAAAAAGAATTTTAGTTTACCACACCCCAGGACGCGAAGACTTTCATCAGCTTCTCTTGGCTTAAATACGAGTCTTAACACGAGTGATTACGACGCTGGTCGCCCGACGACGCAGCACCAGCGAGCGGAAAACTCACCTCTCATGCCAAGACGCAAGAGCACTGTGCCCGGCCCAGATAGACAGCTAGAGAGACGTGCATCGACAATGCTGCGCGCGAACGCTCAGAGATCCGCCTCCTCTAGGTGTATGACGAGGAATTGACACCCACAGACAGCATTTTGTTAGCCGGCGAGGTGTCGCCTCGGCTGCGGGAGATTGAGATTACCCACCAGATCACTGCGGCACCAGGACGGGCTGGGCTCGGCTCAAAGTCGAGCGTGAGGGTGACCTCTAGGTCGCAGCCTCACGCGCAGCCCATCAGCGCACCTGTAGCAAGGCGTCCAGGATGAGGTTACGGGCTGCGCGCTGCATCTCGCCTGTGCTGCTGCAAAGGGTTTGGAGGGCAACGGGCGCAAGAGGTAGGTGTGGCGGGTGGTGGCATGCACCCTCGCACGCGATTCATCTGCCCCGGAGCATGCCCGTTCGCGTGTTGCCGTCGC
>NW_005200984.1:8463-9996 GCF_000372725.1 Emiliania huxleyi CCMP1516 | reverse complement strand
GGCCGGCTGGCGCACCGCCGCAGCCCTCGTCGAGCTCCATCGCCTCCGGTGCTGCACCCTCCGGGTCCGCCAGCGCCGCATACCGCCCAGAGGCCGCGTGCGGGGGGGGCGGGGGGGGGGGGCGGGGGGGGGGCTCGGTCAACCCGGTCGACCCGACCGACTCGCCCGCCTCGCTCGCTCCGCCGGCCCCGCCTGCCTCGACCGCCTCGCGCGCCACCCATAATACAATACGTATTAATACAACAATACAATACAATACGTATAATACACTATACAGCTCAGTCTCGCTTCTGGTTGTCCGCTTCTACGTGCGGTTCTCAAACGGTGTACAAGCCGGCAGAGGCCGCCTCCTCGCCGGCCGACGTCCAAGACCCGTTCCTCAGATTTTTGCAGTCGCGCTTGCGTGGCTTCCGTAATCTGTTCGCGCACGTTGCGACCCGGCAGCGCACGCGCGGATCTTTCCAGCCGGGCAAGGAGGCCACCGAGGAGCCTGCACGCACCGAGAGGCTCCTCTCGCGACCGCTCGCCCTGCTACGTGCACGCGATTCGGACGCGCTGGATTAGCTCCAGCCCCTTCTCGGCGACGGCCGCGGCAACCGCCTTGCCTACCGTCGTACACCATCCTCACCCTGACGGTCAATATTACGCTAGGAATCATCGCCGGGGCAGTTACAGATAAGACCGACGTTGCCCGAGCGACCATCGCGATCAAGATCAGCTTTGCGGCATGGCTGATTCTTCTCTCGCCGATGAAGGACTGGCTTACGTGCTGGGTAAACGCGATCCAGTTTCTTTTGGAGGGCATCGCTGCCTCGATAGCGCTCAGCGAGACTGCCTCCGCCGCCGCAAGCGCCCATTGCGCCGCTTCCAGCCAGGCGGGGCCAGCCTTCTACACCGGGATCGCGGCCGTACTTGTCCCGATCCTGCTGCTGCTGTACGACTCGCTGTGTTTGTCAAGGTCTACCTCATCTCCAAGGGGACAAAGAAGGTGACGCTCGGACGCGCAGTGGTCCATCATCATCTTTGGCACTTTCCTCAAGTTGGTCAAGGGGGTGAGGGGCCTCCCGTCATCCCGACGACACCTCCCCGGAACCCTAGCCCTCACGACATCCTCCCCGGCCCTTGCCCTCACGGCGACCTCCCCCGACCGGTCCAACATTCTCACGTGCAATCCAAACCACTCTGGCGTCCTGTCACGCAGGTGCTGGTGGTCATGGGCGCAGAGCCTCTGAGCTGTGGCCTAAACGGCTCGACCGGATCATGAACACCTCCAAGCAGCTCGCCGGTACGGGTTTGGTGGTTCACGCCGACCTGAAGACCTTCACCAAGAAGAGCGTCACCCCTCGGCTTGCCTTTGCCTTTCGCCGTCGTAGAAGCGGCGAGCAATCTGGGACTGTCAGCGACGTGCCTGAGAACGACTCTGGCGAGATCGAGCGGACCCCGCGTGCGGCGCGAGGTGACGTCGGAGCGTGAGAGACGCTCCTTCGCTCGGCAATCACGACTCTAGTCTCTACACGTACGCTCGGGGCGCAG
>NW_005200984.1:2050-4478 GCF_000372725.1 Emiliania huxleyi CCMP1516 | reverse complement strand
GGCGCCGATGGCGCCGGTACGCGAGCATCACGCCGTGGCAGTGCTCGACGGCAAGCTGTACGCTGTGGGCGGGTATAGCGACGTCTTCGGCCGCCTCAGCTCGGTCGAGCGGTACGACCCGGCGACGAACGCGTGGGAGGCTGTGGCGCCGATAGCGGTGTCGCGGGCTGCTGTTGGCGTGGCGGTGCTCGACGGCAAGCTGTATGCTGTGGGCGGCCTCGACGAGGACGATGTCCCCCTCAGCTCGGTCGAGCGGTACGACCCCGCGACGAACGCATGGGAGGCGGTGGCGCCGATGGCGGAGGTGCGGTGGGGTCTCGCCGTGACGGTGCTCGACGGCAAGCTGTACGCTGTTGGCGGGTACGGCGGCGGCCGCCTCAGCTCGGTCGAGCGGTACGACCCTGCGTTGGATGCGTGGGAGCCGGTGGCGCCGATGGCGGCGGCTCGCGCAAACCTCGCAGCTGCGGTACTCGATGGCAAGTTGTACGTAATGGGCGGCAACGACGAGAACGAGACCCTCAGCTCGCTTGAGCGATACGATCCCGCGACGAACGCGTGGGAGGCGGCTGCGCCGTTGACGACTGCACGATCTTTTCATGGCATCACCGTGGCGTAGGGTTGGCTCTGGAGGGTGGAGGGCGGAGAGGAAAGCAAGGACTTGATCGAACCCCGCATCGCTATCCATATGGAAGCACTATAATCTTGGAAGGGTAAGCCCAAACGCCACCATCTTGGCTCTTGCGACCTCAAACCCGCGAGCTGTATGGGTGGTCCTGACGTCGACAGACGCCTGATGACCACGGTGAAGCTGAGCCGGAACGCGTCGACAAGTCTCGTCTGAGCCCGTTGCGGTCGCCGGCTGAGTCGCAGTGCACGGGCCGGTACCTCAGGCGTCACCTCCGCAGCCTCAGGTCTCACACTCCACCACCTCCGCCAGGACGCCGTCGGTGGCACGCTCGGCGGCGAGTTTGTGGCAGCCCCACAGCGAGCGCGGCGTCGAGCCTATTCGGTCTGGTCGGTTCGCGGCACTCACTGGGTGGCTCGTTGTGCGAGTATATGGGACACGATGTCTCAAATATGAGAGGTTTTGACTCCTACCGGCTCCTGACGCTATCCCTGGCAGCTCTAATGACCAGGATCAGTAGTGCTATGATAGAGGGTGCCCATACTAGCGCAGGAGCTGCCACACTCGCCCGGACCGGCTCCCTCTGGGGCCGGTTCCGCAGCCCGTGATCGAGCCGACAGCGGGGCCGTGCCGCGGGTGCCTACTGCCGAGTGCCACAAACACTGCGCCGTCCCGCCATCACCTACAGGCTGTCTTGTGTGATGGTTGGGATGTCCAAACGCCACCATCTTGGCTCTTGCGACCTCAAACCCGCGAGCTGTATGGGTGGTCCTGACGTCGACAGACGCCCGATGACCACGGTGAAGCTGAGCCGTAACGAGTCGACAAGTCTCGTCTGAGCCCGTGGCGGTCGCCGGCTGAGTCGCCGTGCACGGCCCGGTACCTCAGGCGTCACCTCCGCAGCCTCAGGTCTCACACTCCATCACCGCCGCCGGGACGCCGTCGGTGGCACGCTCGGCGGCGACTTTGTTGCAGCCCCACAGCGAGCGCGGCGTCGAGCCCATTCGGTCTGGTCGGTTCGCGGCACTCCCTGGGTGCCAGGGAGTGCCGCCGACACGCGAGCGGTGCTTCCTGGCAGCGCGCGCCAGCTGTGGGGCTGCAACAAACTCGAGACACGCTTTTTTGGGACATTTTCGACGCTTTTGTCCCATATACTCGCACAACATGCCGGGTGCCAGGGAGTGCCGCCGACACACGAGTGCTTCCCGGCAGCGCGCGCCGGCTGTGGGGCTGCCACAAACTCGAGACACGCTTTTTTGGGACATTTTCGACGCTTTTGTCCCATATACTCGTGCAACAACCCACATGCACACACGCCTCCCTTGCACTATACCACTCACACCGCCGCCGCACTCTCGGGGGCGGGCAGCGGCGGCGGAGGAGAAGCTACGGCGGGTGACGACGCGGAGACGGCGCGACGGGAGGCGGTGCAGCTGCGGCGGCTGCCGCCGCCTCGGCTCGACAGCAGCTGCATGGCTAAGCCTCCCCTCCCCTCCCCTCCTCCCCGCCCGCCCGCCCGCCGCCCCAACCGCCCCCTCCCCTCGCCCGCGCACTTGCCACCGCCCTTCCTCGTCTAGCATATAGGTACTCCCGAGGGGGGAGGGGAAGACGTAGGGCTGCATGCGCGCCTTCCAACTGAGGCCCCTCCACCCTCACTACTCGCTGCCTACTCGCTGCCTCGAGGGCGGAGGGGAAGAAGTCAGGTTGAGCTGGACTCGCCAGGCCGAGGCCCCTCCCCGAAAGGCAAGTATTAGCCACACGAAACCCGAGACCCCTCCCCACCGCCCCGACCCCCCCCCCCCC
>NW_005200984.1:0-1150 GCF_000372725.1 Emiliania huxleyi CCMP1516 | reverse complement strand
GTGCAAGGGTGGCGATCGGCTCGGCTGGAAGGGGGCTTTTGTCGCCTTCGGCAACACCGAGCGGGCGCTGCTCGACTTAGTGTTAGGGCATGCTGCATGGCCGCGGCCGGGAGGGGGGGGGGGAGGGGGGAGGGAGGCGGAGGATGCAGAGGCGGAGGCGGCGGCGGCGGAAGAGGAGGAGGGGGAGAGTGAGGGGGAGGCGGAGGCGGGGGCACCTGTGACGGCCCGCTACGAGAAGGGCGACTACCGGTTCGCGCGGGAGAAGAATTGCGACCTGCGTTTGCTCGACTTCGAGACGTTCGGCGGCTTCGGGGACGGCGTCCGCAGAATTCTTCGGCAGGCGGCGGACCAGCTGAGTAACAAACTTTCGCACGCTCAGCACCTCGACGAGGTCACATGGACCACCAAGAACTGGCACGGGCTGCAGATGCAGCGCTTGTCTGTCGTTCTCCACACCGCCGTGGCGTGGCAGACGGTGAACGAGCTAGCGTGCGGGGACAGCGGCATTGTGCACGGAGCTAAGTGCATTGCCGTTCTTAACGGAGTCGCTTAGGCGGCTCCGGTGGTGTGCCGGTGATAGTACTAGCACGCGCCAGTTCGCACCTGTGTCGAGCCTGTCTGCTGTGAGAGAGAGTTGTTTTGTCTAAATTCTTACGAGCCTGTCTGCTGTGAGAGAGAGTTGTTTTGTTTAAATTCTTACGTGCCTTTGCCTCTGCTGGTGGCTCTTCTCACGGCCGCTGCGCGACGGCGCCCAGCCCGATGTGCTATATGCTGTGCGCGATCTCGGCTGCGCTGGCGATCGCGCCGCCGTCCGCCTTCGTAGCGTGCCGTCGTCCCGCCCTCTCGCGGCACCGCTGCGCCCGCATGGCGGAGAACGCGGACGAGCTCCTCTCACCGGCGCTCTGGACGGTGCAAGGGTATTCCTCTGTGCAGGGCCTCGTCCCGGTGTGCCAGCGCCTCAACCAGAGACGCGCCGAGGCCGAGCACCTCGGCATCTCCCTTCTGGCCGACGGCTCCATCGCCTGCCGCGTCGTCGCCGCCGCGGGCGCCGACCCGCGCTCGCTGCGCGTCGGCTTTGAGGACTTTGCTGCGGCGCAGGGCGTCCGCGCCCGCGGAGGAGGCGAGGCGCCCCAGCTGGGTGAGTCGCTGC
>NW_005200985.1:6018-8391 GCF_000372725.1 Emiliania huxleyi CCMP1516 | reverse complement strand
CTGAGCCAGCTCCTCCTCGTCCGAACCGGCGGGAAAAGCCACGGCGCTTGCTTTGGAATCGTCTCTGTCTTCGCCTCTTCCCACCTGTACGCGATTGTCGCCGGCAGCGCAACCTGGTAAAAGTCGACGAGCCGATCAACGGAATCGTCACCCGCTGCACCTTCATGCCATCGTCCCACTCTCGTCGTTCTCCCTCCTGTCACTTCCATTGCGTCATTCGAAATTCTTTTTGTTTTAAAATTCTTTTTGCCTGTGTTAGTGCCAGTGCGCGCCAGTCCCGTGATTGATTGATGGGAAGGCGAAACACAGTCCCGTGCCCAAAAAGAAAGAAAACAGACAAGCCAAGGGAGGAATGGGAGGACGGCACGCCGCCACCACACAGGGATTTTAAGGAGAGGTGTGTGATGCGCTAGCCGTCGCCTCCGTCCTGTACCCCGAATACAAATTCTTTTTGGCACGACGCGCGCTCCGAGTCGCAGTCCCACTCCGCTGCCGCACCAGAGGCACGCCATGGGCCGCGGACGAAAGGTGGAGAGCGTCCTGAGCGAGCTGCCAGAGCCGACCGAGTCCCAAGAGATCGTGCGCGTCACTGGCACGCCCGGCGGCAACCTCGTGCAGGTCACCGACGAGGCGAGCCGCACGTTTCTCGCGCGAGTGCCGTCAAAGTTCCGCAATGTCATCTGGATCAGGATCGGTGCGTACGCCGACCCGTCATGAGAGGCCTCTCTCGCCGCGTCTCGCGTCTCTCTTGCCGCGTGACCCTGCCGCTGCCCTCGCCCCTGCAGGAGGCTACCTCATCGTCGAGCGCGAGGCGGATGAGGAGGCGGAGGGGAGGGAGGTGGGCAAGGTGCAGGCGACGCTCGTCCACTACCTGTATCGCGACCAAATCCGCCACCTGCAGAGCCGGTCGCTCTGGCCGAGCGCGTTTGCTGACGGCGACGGCGCGGCTGCCGCCGACGAGTACGGCAGCGAGGCGCTGCACACCAACACCAACCACGCGTTCCGGGACCTGCCGCCGTCGTCCGACGAGAGTGAAGGGGGCGAGGAGGGAGAGGAGGAGGAGGAGGAGGAGGAGGAGCTCGACGCTTTGGGGAACTCGGTGGTGAGGAGAGGATGATTGTTGTACATGACTTGCACGGCGCGCTTTAAAATTCTTTTTCAAGCTGGAGGGAGCTAGTGCTCCAATTATTTTTACGCGCCAGTCCCGTGCCCAGTGTGCAGTGAGCAGTGTCGTGAGATTCAGTTTTCTTCTTTTGGTCTTTTCACTACGGTGCTCGCGGATTCGACCGTTACGACTCGTATCCCCCCGCCGATCCGCGATCGTGCCCCGCCACCCTTATGAGGACAGAGGACGACGGCGCCTTCTAAAGGTCCTCCGTCGCCGGCTGTGCCTCTTTTGGTACCTGTGTCGAACCTGTGTGCTAATAAATAAATAAATAAACAAAGTGCAATGGAAAATCCAAAATCCAAATCGGAAATCGCAAACATAGAAACCCAAACACACACAGCCACGTGGCATAGGAGAGCAGGAGGTGAAAGGAGGTCAGCACAAGTCCAAGGACGCACGAGCGAGAAGCACAGCAGAGCAGACAGATGACGATCACCACCCAGCGCACGACCGCCAACTCTCCGGCGCAGGCCGCGAAGAAAATAAATAAACCAAACGAGGGGTGGGAGAACCTGTGTGGTGACTGGTGTGCGTGAGACTATTTTTGAATTCTTTTAAATTCTTTTTTTGAGAGCGCCTTCGTTGTTAATAAGAACACAGACGGATGGACATTTGCTGAAGCCACTTGAGCACTTGAGCACTGGATAGGGTCGGTTCCGCATGGTACGGGACCCCTCGATCGTCTCGCCCTCCCTCACTGGTGTGTTCATTGGGGGGGGTCACACGACATGCAAGAGCACACAAAACAAAACTCTCTCTCTCTCTCTCTCTCTCTCTCTCTCTGCAAGAGAGTTTCTATTTCTTGTTGGCTTCTAAAAATCTGCTGCGACATGCACACACACTCACACCGCACCGCACCCCGCACCCGCGCCCCCCCCCCCGCCTCGCCTGAGCTGGAAGGAGATGGGAAGATGGAACAGCCCGAGGGAGGAGCGAACGAAAATACGTATGCCAATGGGAGGTTGAAGTCATGCACCACGCTGCCCGGCGTCTCTCACTTTCCGGGACAGCCCCGCCCTTGTGAGGCAGGAAAGTGGTGGCTACCCCGTACGCACTGTTGGCTACGACCCCCTCGCCGACTGCCCAGACTCCCCTTCCCCTTATCCAACCCTGACGAGCCGACGAATGGTTGAGCCTCGGGCCTTGCGCGTACCTGCCCTCCGCTGCCCCTCACCGACCCTTCTGACATACCCCCGACACGCACA
>NW_005200985.1:0-2741 GCF_000372725.1 Emiliania huxleyi CCMP1516 | reverse complement strand
GGATAGCGCGTAAAGTAGTATATAGCGAGGTCCCGAGGTGATCGGAAAGAGCGAATCCCTTTTGTGACCGAGTTTCGTTGCCAAGCTGCAGAAACAAGCTTTCAGTGCCTACAAGTGTAGGCACTGGATTATCGTGCGCGCGGAGCGCGCTGGTGCTACGGGAGCCACAACAAACTCTACCAATGGCGCCTGCATGCTCTCTCTCTCGACCACAAACGCCTCCTCACACCCCCGACCCCGGCGGCTCCCTCGAGCGCCTCGTCGCCGGGTCCGCCATGCCCCTCGCCGCACGAAGAACGAGGTAACCGAAATCGCCTCAGGACCAAGGCTGGATCCTTTCATCATGTGTGCCGTCAGTAAGCAAACTCGGGTCTGAGGACCGCGGACTGGACGAGGTCGCTCTGCACAGCTCCGCTCACCAGCTGTTTGGTCCTCTCCCCGAGCCCTCGCACCGTCTCGCTCGCGCCCATCCGCTGGAGCGCCCACTTGGTCCACCGCTCGGTCGATTCCACTGTCTCGCTATGAAGCACCGCCTGCACCACAGGATGCTCCGCGAGGCTAAGGGCGGCATGCACGGTCTGGCTCTCGACGGCAGTCCGCACGAGTGTCGTGCCCAGGCGCACGGGAGGCTCGATCATCGGACCGCCGTTTGAACCGCTGCGTGCGCTGAGTCCGACTCTGCCGTATGCACCACCGCACGGAGGGCGTCGGCGAGCGCACGGCCCGCGGAGTCCGCCTCAATGGTCTCGGCGGCGACGTCGAGGCTATTGGCAATGAGCACGCGCGCCGCATCCGATCGCACCACCCCTGCCCCCTGCCGGAGCGATCCGGCAACCGCGTCACGCATGACCTGCGACTCTGATGCGGCCGCAATGCCATTGATTGAGGAGGCAAAGATGGCAACGAGGTCGCGGCCAGCCTCGCCCTCCAGCCAGTGGCGAACCAGCTTGTCGCGAACCACATGCTTTGGCTCCACGCGGGCCACGGCAGCGCCGTCGTCGTCGCGGTCCGTGCCAGTCATGTGCGTCCCCGCAAGGCGCGAGACACGCGGCGTCGTTCGTGAGTCGCGTCGGACGTCCGCTGAGCAATTACAAGTAAACGCCTTGCTCGAGCCACGTGGCTATGAGAGAGACTTGTATTTGTTAAATTCCTCCGAGCCCTGGTGGGCCGTCCTTCCATCCCTCCATGTTCGTCGCTTTTCTTTCCTTTTTGGTGGGCTGGGCTGATTGTGCGTGTTTCGCTCCTTCTATCGACGATACGATTGCGTACACACACCAGAGCCAGGGTATTCGTAAGTATTCCAGGAAGGCAGGGCGCGAGGCGGAGCTGTCTCGACGCAGTGTACCACCACCCACGCTGTAGATGGACAGAGAATAGTTCCCTTCCCCCCTCGGAGGGGGCCGGGAGAGGCGCACCCCGAGGGCCCCACTCTTTCCCCTTCCCCCCTCGGAGGGGGCCGGGCGAGGCGTAACCCGAGGGCCCTCTTCCCTGACCCCGCCCGCCTGCCCGCCTGCCCTGCCCGCCTGGCTGATAAGATCTTTTCACCTTGACTTGGTGGAGTATAGGTACGAGGGTGGTGTGGCATCTCTTGCGGGTCTCGCCAGGGGCGCCTGCCAACCTCGCTTGCGAGGGGCGTGTGGCATGTCTGAACGGACTCGTGAGGGGCGCCTGCCTACCTCGCTTCGTCGAAGCGGCGCTTTGTACCCACACCCACCCCGCCGCATTCGTCGCCGGCGCGCGACAGGCTCCCGTCGGCTGGACTGCCCTCGACGAGTGGGTGTCGCCAACCAAAGCGACACGCACTCGAGGGTAGTGCCGACGGGACGCGGCTCGAAGGGCGTGGCTCCGCAGCGCGACTGGCACTCGTCGCAGAGGCCTCGCATTCGACAAGTCGGGAACGGCTCTACCCGCAACTTTATCGCTAACACGCGCGCACCGCCGAGCCTGCGGCGGGCGCGCTGCAGCCGCACGTCTACCTTCGTCATAGTGCCACGACGTGCGGCCTAGAATTAGCACACGTGCCTCTGTTCGCTAACACTCACACATTGAATTGTCACCGCCAGTGAGTGCGAGATAGGGCTGGCCGCTGGCGGCTAGCCCGTGAGGAGGGCGACCATAGACACCTCACTAACCCCACACACGGTCTCGTCCGTGCCTCGCCGGCCGGCGAGATTGCTAGAGGTGGAGCAAGCCTGCTCTAGCCTCGCATATTACCTCCTGTCGTCTGTTGTGATGTTGTGCCCTTGTTTGTTTCTCTTGGCACCTTGGAGTGCTGGGGGGGGCGACAGGAGGAATGTGGCCCTGAGTTATGTGTACGCCAACTCAGGGTGTGTGGCAGCCAGCTGGCTGTGTGTCTTGTGAGCTTGTTTGTGTCTGTGTGTCGCTCGTGCGTGTCGTCATCATCTGTCTTGCGTCCACCCATACCGCGTTGGTGTCCAGTCCGAGCCTGGCTGTTCTTCACCTTTCTACCTACCTACCTATACGAAACCACGACGACACACACCAGTCGACTCGCATCGGTTGCCTCCATGAACGGCGGAGCTATTCTCGCGCCCACACCACACCTGGCTCCAACGTGGACACGCCCATAGCTGGGGACACTACTAGGTCACGCATGGCATCAGAAGTTTTATCTCTGGGCCCCGAAAGGCATCTCTAGCAGCGTCGTTACGCATGCGCCCTCCCCTCCTGGGCGCATGCGCCTCACATCTCGCCAGAGCATAACCCCTTGGTGTGCGACG
>NW_005200986.1:0-5122 GCF_000372725.1 Emiliania huxleyi CCMP1516 | reverse complement strand
CGCCGCCGGGGGGGGAGGGGAGGGACGGGACGGGATCACGCGCGTGCCCGCAAGTGGCCGTGCCCGCCCGCAGCGGTTCGTCAGGGCCCAAAAACAAGGGCGATGCGGACGCTGACACCCCCTCCCCTTCACCCTTTGCAGGTGGGCGGCGGCCGGGGTGGCGGAGCTGCGCAGGCAGCTCAAGCAGCCCGTTCCGGCGGCCCCGCACCCCACGCCGAGGCACGTGCGGACAGCGCCCGTCGAAGCGCAGCCAGAGGCGCCGCTCACGACGCCCCCTCGCCGCCGCCACTCATGGTGGTGGAGGCTATTCATTCGAGCTCGCCGGTGCCCCGAGCCCGACAGCAGCGCCACCGGCGCAGTCGCCTCGCCCCCGAGCGATATGCGGACGAGCTCGAGGGCGCTGTCGGGGTTCGTGTGAAAGCTGCACGACCTGAAGCGGGAAGCGCGCGTTCAGGAGCGCTGTGTGGGTTTTGTTACATCCCAAGGCTTATGATCCGATCTGTGACGCGTGGATATCGAGCGCGCAAAAAAACGCTCCGGCCGGCCTCTCTCAGCTCTCTGTCTCTCGTGACTCGTCTAGAGCTGTCAAACGTTAAGAGCTGAACAGTGTTGCTAGTGTTAACAGTAACAACAGAACAACAGTGGGGCTCCCCAACAACAGTAGCTAACGTTAGGCCAGCTGAACAACAATAAGGAAGGCCTGGCAGTGACCCACGACGATCTCCAGCGTCCAGTGCGGGTAATACCCGAAAATACCTGGAAACCCCCAGGTATTTTCGGGTTTTACCCGGGTTTTTGGCATTTTCTGCTTGCTGACCACTGAACAACAGTAACAACAGTAACAAACAGTAACAGCTTGGGCTGGGGAGAACACTTGAACAACGTTGAGGATTTTCAGCCAACAATAGTGCAACTGTTAGGCCCAAAGTTAACGTTTGACAGCTCTAGACTCGTCAGCACTCCGCGCGCGTGCGTCGACCGTCGTGCGTCGAGGTACTGAGGAGCCGTCGTACGTACGAGGAGCCGTCGAGCGCACGCCCGTGCCCCGCCCCCGTGAGCCGTGAGCCGTGTACGGGGGGAAGGACCGTGAGTTGACGGAAATCGGAGGACGCGACCCACTTCGTCGCCACAGACGGTCCCGCGCCTCGCCGCTATGACGGGGACACACCCCGCACCGTCCGCTGTGTCCCCGTCTTTGTCCGGAGTGAAAAGTCCAACGCGCTCGTCGGTGACGGCTTCCTCCAACCTGCGCCGCGCTCGGCGAACCTCGACAGCGCCCTTGGTGGCATGCAGCTCTTTGCGCCTGGAAGCCTGGAGTGAAGCTCCTCTGCTGCTCACACACTCTGCACAGTTGACACAGCCTACTGTGCGGCTGCCACAGCTGTGACAGCGATGGGCTCGCCCTCACTGGCCCTCAGTCACTTGTGCTGCGGCTTGTGTGAGCAACACTGCTCGGCGACTGCCGGCACGCTGTGTGTGAGACCATGGGTGGGTGTGAGGTAAAACCACGCTACCAGCCTACCAGCGCTTGGTCACATCAGCCCTGAGGTCAGATTCTTCTCCTCTGTTGATGGTAACACTTGTCTACTCGCTGGAGCCGAGCAGGAGGGCCTGTGAGCAAAGTCCGAACGCAAAAGCGAGCACAAAAAATCTCGACCGGAAGTCCGGAAGTCAAAGCGTACTTTCGCCGATTTTGGGCTTCGCCGATGCAAATGCTTCTCGCAAAGGCGCTGCTCCTCTACTCCACTTGCCTCGTGCGCGCCCACTTCCAGCTCGCTAGCGGCGCCACCGCGGGGCCTCGCTATGCCGACATGCAGTCGGCGCTGGATGTGCTCGACATAACCCGCTCGCAAAGCGCCGACCGCGTCGCTCTGTGCGACCACCCGTTTTTTTGGGTCAAGTTCATGGCCCCTCCGAACTACAAGCTGATGGTCGGAGGGGTCGTGCCCGTGATTGAACGCTTTTGGGATACCCGCGTGGCGGCGGCCGTCATTGGTCCAGGCCTCACCGGCGGGGAGGCGGCGAAGCTGCCACAGGCGATTCAAGACCAAGTTCCCACGGGAATGGGCGCCTACGCCATCCCGGGAATTCCCGATCAATCGTCGTGCTTGCCAGGCGGCGGCGGCGGCGACGGGTGCACGTGCCACTTTCTCGAGGACCGGGTGTCCCTCTTCTCGTATAAGTCGGTCGGGCCCGAGGCGGCGCCCTTTGCCACGCATTTCGACTGGCCGACGAAGCGCTGCCACTACCACGAGGAGTGGGCGGGCTCAGATATGTGGGTCGTGCAGGACAAGCACGTCGAGCTGGCGGCGCCCGGCCTGCACTACATTGTGTTCTGGCCCCCCGGAGACCAGGTCCTCGGCCCGCCCACGGCCACCGCGAAGTTTGGAGCCGTCTTCGGCGACGTGGGCCAGTCTGAGGCGTTCCACGGCGCGATGGCGCCGATCAGCGACTGCGTGCAGACGCACAACCAGTTCAACGAGAACGACTGCCATGCGGGAGGCGGCGAGGCAGACGCGGGAGGCGGCGAGGCAGACGCGGGAGGCTGCCCCCTCGAGGGGTGCCCCTGGAGCCCCGGCTGCAGCGAGATCCCTGCTTGCCCTCGCCTCGCGCGGCGGCTGGCCGACGCGGTAAGCAACCAGTTCCCCCCGTGCGCTGGCTTCTACGGCGCGGCTTTCCCCAACGCCTACTCGTGCCTGGCGGGCTCATCGTCGGACACCGCCGTGTGCAACACGCTTTGCGGCAACCAGGGCTCTTGCGGCACGGGCAACGTGAATTGCGAGAGCCCCGACTCTCTCTGCGGCGCAACCTGCGCTCGAGCCGCCTGCGGCATGGGCCAGGGCGAGGATGGCGTGCAGGGCCCCGACGGCCCCGCTTGCGACATCGACCCCTTGTGCGAGTCCGAGCGGCGGCGCAAGCGGTCGCTCCTGTTTGCCAGCATAATTGATGACACCACCGAAGCTGACACCGAGGTCTGCCCAGCGACATGCTCAGGCGAGTACCCGATGGCCGTCGCGGACGGGGACGAGCACTCAGACGTTGGGAGCGCGCCCGTCCACTCGCACGGTCGCCCCATCCAGTGCACGCCCAACTTCGCCACTGACCAAGTCCCCTGCGCCTTCGAGTATGCGGGCATCTTTGAGGTGCCCGCCGCCGGCACCTACGAGCTCCGGTTCGCGAAGGAGGGCGGCGTGTACGGCGCGGGCGACGCGTCGATCAAGCTCGCGATGAGTGGCCCGTTCGACGGAGTGCTCACCGAGGACGCGCTCATCGCGGGGCACGAGAAGCTCGGCGGCTGCAACATCGAGGTCGTCGAAGAATTTGACTGGACGCAGATGATCCTGGGCGCGGACGGCGAAGACGCGGGCCAACCCGCGACAGGCGGCCCTCCCGCCGGCGACGTTTCGTGCCCCATCCCGGGATGCCCCGGAACATCACCCGGGTGTTCGGCGGAGGGTGTGCCGGAGGCGTGCAAGGGCGGCCGCCGCCAGCTGCTCCATTCGGGCAGGCCGCTCTTCCGCGGCCGCTCCATGGGCGGCCACACCACTGGGATGCCTGAGATCTGCTGGGACGAGTCGATCACGCTCCCGGAGTGCACCGGCGGCGAGATGCCAGCGGGGGCGCAGGCTTGCAACCTCATGTTCTCAATGGGCGCCGAGTACTCCTCGCTCTACGTGGAGCTGCCCAGCCCGGGCGCCTACGCGTTTTTTGCGGAGCACGACATGAACGAGTTCAAGGTTGACTCGCTCCACACGCCCAATGGAAGCGTGCCGGTTGCCATCTCAGTTGTTGGCGGCGGCCACGCTCACGCCCCCCACTGAGCGCCATGGTTCGGTTCTGTCGTGGTGTACGTAGTACGTACGTGCTTATACTCGTGCAGGACTCGTGCGGTACACTGCTTGTCCTACTTCAGTACCACCGAGCAGAAGCACCCCTGTCTGTGTCTGTGACTCTCTGCGATTCCGATAGACGATAGTGGATATAGAGGGAGACAGCGTCCTGTCCTAAATTCTGCGAAGGAGGTTTCACGGCATCGCTGCCAGAAAGAAAGAAACACACGCCCGAGGGAGGGATGGGCATCGCTGCCTAGAAGGACCGGTTGCGGAATTCTTTATTCCGTGCCTAGTGTCGTGCGAGGGAGTTGGCTTGTAAAATTCTTTATTCAAACGCTAAAGAAAGAAAGAAAGAAAACAGAGTCGGCAAATAAAATTCTTTTTGCCCGGCCGCGCGCAGCGCTAATCGGGCGTCCTTTGCTCCTCCGCGAGCTGTATAGACCCTTTCGACAAAGATTTTGCCCTGCGCCCGCGATGGAGGCCTTTTTGAGCGTCCGTCGCCAGCTCGCTCCTGGCGGCCCGACTGTGGCCGGCGATCCGCGAGAGTCGACTCCTGGGCGTGTTCCATGGTCCCGCGCCTGGATTCCGGCCCGGGAGGCTCTCGAGCGGCACACTGGTGACTCGCTGCTCGACGCTCTCGTTCAAGCGTCGACCGGACACAACGCCGCTCGTAGGCCGCCACGTCCAGGCTGGTCGGCATCTGAGTTGAGGCCTGGACCAAGCTGCATGAGCGCATCGGCCGTGGCCGCAGCAGGTCCACCAGACGGGCGTCAAAGCTTGCCGTCGGTGTGCTCTCGTGGGAGAGCCCGAGACAGCTGGAGAGGAGCCGAGTGCAGTGGCGAGCCAGGGGCGGCCTGGGTCACCAAGCGGTGGACCTTGCCCATTCTGAGCAGGGCTGTGCTTTGGTGGGGTTGTGCTTGAGCGTGTGTGAAGTGGGAGTGCGTGCCGGCGGCGTCTGTGAGCTCGTAATGTGCGTGTGAGGGCCGTGTGTGGTGTGTTACGAGCCGGTGTAAACTTTCAGACCCAAGGTAAGTGCGGTTTTGGGACACTTCAGGCCTGCTACTGATGGGCCTGGGCCAGGAGAGCGACAGAGAAGGCACGTGCGTATCTGTAAAGGTGGCAGATTCCGCGCGTGCACCTTTCTCTCAAAGCAAGGGCCCCAAAAGCCTTTCTTGCCTCGACTCCGACCCCTCACCCCATAAGATGTCTCCTCAGCCTCCTCTCCGAACACATCCCTTCCTTTACGGTTCTGTGAGCTACTCGAAGAGCTAGGACCCTTCCCACTCTCT
>NW_005200987.1:0-5122 GCF_000372725.1 Emiliania huxleyi CCMP1516 | reverse complement strand
GTGACGAACGGGCGCGCCGCGTGCTGGGCCAGCTGCAAGCGCCAGCCCCCCTCTACCGGTGCACGCAGTTTGAGGATGCGGAGGAGGTCGGCGGCGCCCGGCCGCGGCCGCCAAAGAAGACGAAGATGGCCAAGCCTCCAGGCGCGAAGCGGCTCGTTGGCGGCCGGACCTGAAGGCCGCGTCGCGGCGAGACGGGGAGAGAGCTGGCGGCGGCAGAGGTGAGCCTCAGTACGACCGACAGCTCCCGCCCGCTGGGCAAGGCCAAGGCCCAAACGGTGGAGAGAGCTAGAGCTGAGACCGCTGGCGCAGGGTGTGGCTGGGGAGAGGCGGGGAGGTGGTGGCGGGGGAGGCGAGAGGGGAGGTGTGGCGGGAGAGGGTCGTGAGACGGCCACGAATCCCGCTTCACAGACCGTGTTATCGAGAAGAAATAACGTACTCGAAACTGAATGACATGACCGATCTCGAGAACTCATGGGCCGATGTCATGGCTGAACTGCCGCTGTGGGGTCGTTGGAGGCGGCGTCCGAGGGCGGAGCGCGTTTGGCGGCCTCTCGCTTTCTGAGGGCCGCCTCGTATTCATCGAGGGAGCCGAGCTTATGTGAGATCGCGCACTTGTTCGCCCCTCGAAGCCCCCTCACCGCGCCTCCAGCCATCTCATCTGACCCACCAGCCCAATGGTACCACTCCTCCGCGTCGCCAGCAGCCTCGAGCTGCGCTTGGGTCGCGGCGAGCTCCGAATCGTTGCGCATGTCGTGGTAGCAGGAGGCATGCCCGCAATGCATGTAGTGGTGGTGAAAGTCGCGAAACGGTCTCACTCGCGGCATGCCCCAGAATCGCAGGGCCAAGGAAAAGGCAGCTTCGCGGCTGGAGTTGCTAGCCTGCAGGGAGTCGAACTCGATCAGTTGGATCTGCTCGGGATACTCCGCGGCTGCATCGCGCCAGCCACGGGCGAACGCGCGGTACGCGAGCAGCTTATGAGCGAGGTGGCTCTCCTTCGTCTGGTGGAGCCACATGCCCCCCGCCCTGGCTGACTCGCAGTCGGATTCGGCCGCATACCACGGGTTACGGAGGAGGACGATTGTCTTCGAGCCGTTAGCGAGCGCCGCCTGCACCGCCGCCTTGGTCGGTGGCAGGTGCTGCTTGTACAACGTTTTCTCGTTGGACTGCCACGCCTTGATCCGCAGAGGGTGCACGTTGCACATATCTGCATGATGCAGCGACCCGTACAGCCGCTTGCTTGCTGAATCCCAGTGCACCATGCACATTCCGCGGAAGCGCTCCTGTGTCCACGACAGGTTTCCCATTGAGGCGATAGATGCGGCTGCCGAGTCCGAGGAGGACTTGGGGAGAGCGACGAGCAGTGGCATTGTCGGCGAGGGCCGCGCCCGCCGTCGCCCCCTTTTTGCGGCGGCGAAATGCGGCGGTCAAAAGCTGTGCACTGTCGGTGACAGATGCTCGGGACGGGCTGCGGGCTGGATAACTAACCCTGGGGGGGGCTCGTTTGAGGGTCAGGCGCATGGATCTGCTCCACGTGCTTCTTCATCTCGGCCTGGTGCGTGCGAGCCCCGCAGAGGTGCGGGCGAGAGGGCGGCCCGAGCCCGAAAGGGCCCGCCCTCGGCGTTGCTCTACATGGTAACGGATAAGAAGAGAAACACCCCCGGACTGGGACGCCGGCAGTCGAGTCGGGACACGCTGTGGTTCAGACGTCCCCCCCCTCGACGCAGTCGAGTCACTGACATGAATAGGGAGGAGAAAGTGTCCCCCACATATCACCACAGACGCAGCACAGGGGCTCCAATCCTGTCCCAGCCTGGGGGGCCTCGCTAGATCTCCAGTGGGGAGTGCGAGGGCTGGATCGACTGCAGTGTGGGTTGTGGACCGTCGGGATAGCGTGTGGCGTAGATGTTCTCCTGGAAGTAGAGAGGCCGATGTCTCTCGCCCTGCAGGAAGGAGAAACTCGGATGGTTGAGTGAAAACTCCTCCCTGCGGTATGTGCGCAGAACGGGTTGCGCTATGTGCAGCACGGTGTTGAGGGCTCGGGAGGGCAACGACGGCGGCGTTGCCGAGCTCGTACAGGGGCCTCAATCCTGTCCCTGATGGGGTGCGCCTCTCGCCGCGCGCGTAGCAGTCGGCGCGCGGGTAGCCTCAGAGATGCGCAGAGCGAGATGCGGTTATCGGCGAACCAAGCCCTGGGCTTGGATAGGGCGCGGCGTAGCCGCGGCGCAGTGGATAGCGTGAAGAGCCCACTCACTGTCGTGAGCAGACCGCCGCTACCACGTGCGAGCCCCGCAGAGGTGCGGGCGAGAGGGCGGCCCGAGCCCGAAAGGGCCCGCCCTCGGCGTTGCTCTACATGGTAACGGATAAGAAGAGAAACACCCCCGGACTGGGACGCCGGCAGTCGAGTCGGGACACGCTGTGGTTCAGACGTGGTGCGCACCGGGCAGGCGGCCGTGAGGGCGGTCTCGGGCACCGCACCCGTGCTGCCACAAAGCACAATCAATGTGCTGCCACAAAGCACCACTAGCGATTTCGCGCGGAGGGCGTAGTGAAGTGCTGGGGCGCTCACTGTGTGTTATTCGGGTGGGGATCCATCAGTGGTAAGCGGCTTTAGTCACAGATCCAAGCTCAGACGGCACACCAACACCACAAACACGCTCACTTCGCCGCTGCTGTAGATGGGCCTCCGGGGGCCCATGCTACGTCGAAGCACAGACCCGATCTCGGCCCTCACGGGCTGCTACGCGCCCGCGCGCGGCGCGGGCCGCACCGCCCATGCCCCCGGGTCACCGACCCCGCCTCTCGGCCCTCTCGGCCCTCAGGAGCGTGCGGGAGACCGGCGAGGGGCGCGCCGCGCGCCGCCTGCAGAGCCGCCGGAGCGCCAGAGGCATTGCCGCCTCCGCTGGCGGGGTTCCCGCGCGCCCGCCCGCGCCCGCGCCCGCCCACGCCGCGCCCGCGGGCTCCGGATGCGCCGCCCTCCTTCTCCTTCTTCTCGATGGCAGTCCACGCGTGCTTGTCGACGGGTCGGCGGCGTGGTCGAGGGGAAGGTCGCCGGCGGCCGCAACTCTGCCGCCGTCGCTCCGCCGGCTCTGATCGAGTATCGGGCGTTGAGGCGGCGGCGCAAAGCGGGTCTGGCGCATCCATCGCCACGAGCCTCGCGGCCGCGGTCGTGGCACACCTGGTGGCGGCTCTCGAGGCCGTCTCTACGGCGCTTGACGCCGTGTGAGGTCGCCGGCGGCCGCACCTTTGCCGCCGTCGCTCCGCCGGCTCTAACCGAGTATCGGGCGTTGAGGGCGGCGGCGCAAAGCGGGTCGTGGCAAAACGCTTTCTCGCGGTCAAGAATAGTCGGGGACGAGAAAGAGGGACGAGAAAGCGTTTTGAATTGTGCGGGTAATATCGAGATTACGTGGCTGGGTTCACAGCGATTGTAGGAAAATGAAGGGACCAAATCACGGTCGCGGCCTTCCGACTCGCGCCTCCGCCTCACTGGCACTATTGTAGCCCTGGCCGGTGCGCGTGTGAAGTTGAAGTTCCGGAGTAAAAATTCGAACGCGTTCTCTCACGGTGACCAAGAAATGTCCACCTCAGAGGCACCTCCGGAGGCAGGCCGCCGCACGCCGGCGACACAGCTCCAGCTGTCGAACTGACCCGCAGCTCCTCTCAGAGCGGGAACTGTGACGAAAGTTGACTGAGGCGGTTGTCAGGAACCATCATACGGATCACATGGTGGCTCTCTCATGACGGGAGACCGCCCGACCACTCCTGGGTGGCACTGCCACCGGTGTCGCTCGACGTCCTGTCGACAGCGTGCCGACAGCGACACAGACCATGTGGGACGCGTCGAGTATCGACCTCTACTGCTTACCCAGCCTTTGACTGTATCCTGGCTGTGGCCCCACACCCACTGGTGTCCATCTCAGAGACCGCAGGAGGTCATGAGGGTCGATGGGAGTGCCAACCCCACAATGCCTAAAAACCCAGCCCAGTATGCAGTATGATACAAAAAACGGAAATCTACGTGCCAAGCGATTTCCGTCATGCACGTATATACGGGATCGTACGTCACAGATCGGATCCGTCCACAACTTCGTACGCGAGGCCCTCGACCTCCACCGTCTCGACGTGACGTACGTCAGCGGCGAATGCTGTCCGGACGGATCGTAAGGCTCAGTCAGTCAGGCCACCGCTGGAGCCATCAAGCTAGGTACTTGTAGAAGCTGCCACTCCCGGGAGGACGCTCGGGAGCCTCGGGCTCCAGGTACTCCCGGCGGATGAGGTCCACGACCATCGCGTCGAAGTAATCCCTCGCCATGTGAAAGCCCGTGCTTGGCCTCGTTCTGATCCAGTCCTGCGCCTGCTCAGCCAGACCCTCGTGCTCCACCCGCTTCTCGCGCATCATCACCTTGATGATCGCCCACTCGACGACATGCTTGCGCTCCAGCTCCGCCTGCTTCAGCGCCGCGTCCTTCTCCTCCTGCGTCATCTTGGGGGCGATCATCGGCACCTTGATCCGCTGGTGGCGGTCGGAGAAGGTGGCGTTGCAGCTCAGCGTGTCGGTCGGCGCGACCTCCCTGCCGGCCGGATCCTTGGTCAGGATCTTGTACTTGCCGCCGCAGAGCGAGAGCACGTAGCGCTTGAGCTCCTCGGCGGGCAGGTTGAGGTGGCCCTGGATGTCGGAGAAGGTCATCGAGTCCGCCTCGTTGAAGAGCAGCAGGATGCAGGCCTGGTAGGTGGAGACGAGCAGGTCGTGCTCCTTGCTCTTCCCCGAGGCCGTGAACTTGCCCACCACGGTCGCCGAGCCCAGCGAGTGCACCCACCGCAGCCGGCGGTGCGAGGTGTGCGAGTCGTAAAAGGCCTTGAAGGTCTCGACGCACTGCAGCATCTCCTTTGGCAGCTTGAGCTCGTCCGACTTGTACTGTGGCCAGAAGCCGGTGGTGAGCACCTGCACCGTCAGGTCGGTGTCGAGCTCGAGCTCCTTGTCCTTGACGTGCTCGGCGAAGGCGGACTGGATGTCCTGCGACAGGTTCATGTCGGTCACCATGCCCTCCAGCTTCGAGGTGAACTGCGCGCCGCACCGCAGCTTGAGCTTGGCGATCATCGAGCGCTCTGCGCTGGCGCCCACTGA
>NW_005200988.1:0-5128 GCF_000372725.1 Emiliania huxleyi CCMP1516 | reverse complement strand
TTTTTTTTTTTTTTTTTTGCCCGACCCTCCCTGGGCCGGGGATTGGGGGGCCCTGGCCTTAACACGGGTCCCCCAAGAGGAAAAAGATTTTATGAACCCCTCCTCCGAAAAAAAGAGTGGGAGCCCCCCGGGGACCCCCCCCACCCGGTTTTGGGGAGGGGTTTTTTTCCCCCCGGGGGGGGGGGAAAATTCACCTCAACATAACCTTTATTGTTTGGAACTCCGGGAAAAAGTTTGGGTACTTCGGGGGCACTTTGGGCCCCCCCCCCCGCGGGCCCCATAAGCCTTGTTTGTTCATGGGGCTCATGAAGAGGGGGGGGGCCCTTGGGGGGGGGGAGCCTTCTTTCCTCGGCAGGAAAAGTTTTAGCTTTTTAAGTGGGGGGCCCTGGGGGCATTGGGACCCCCCCCCCCCCCATTGCAGGGGGGGGGCCCCGGGTTCCTCCCCCCGGTGTCCCCGACCCAAGGCGGGAGGGCCCCCCCCCCCCCCCCCCCCCCGATAACAGGCGGCGCGTCACCAAGGTCCAAGGAGGGCGGCGAGACCGACCTCTCTCCACAGCAGTCAGCCAGGCAGTAATGTTGCTACTCCTCGAGTTTCGCACTAGGTTTCGCACTTGTTCTATGTCGTATTTAATGTGCCACACTTTCCTTTGTGAGACACGTTGAAAAAGTAATCGTTATCCATGCACGAGATTGTAAAAAGGGAACCAAACACGCATACATCAGCGAAGACCGCCGGAACCCCGGGACTCACGGCAGGACTGAGACGTGTGCGCGGTGAAGATATTGACACTTCGACAGGTGGAGCCGACACACGAGGGAGCGGACTCAATAGGAGGGGACGGTATTCGGGGCAGCGGGGCCCGCCTCTTTGCTCTCAGTTCACTCGCCGTCGCGGTCCGATTCGTCCGACCACTCGTCGTCGTCCCGAGCGGCGACGGACAGACGGCGGTTCTGGAAGTCGTCGCCGGCCTTCTCTTGCGAGGCCGCCGTGGAGCCGCGCCCGCCGGACTTGGGGGGCGGCTTGCCACCCGGCGCGGGGGAGGAGTCGCCGGCGCCCATCTCGGAGATGCCTGTGACGGAGGAGGCGGGCTCGGCGGGGGAGGGTTCGGCGGCGGCGGCGACGGCGGCAGCGGGCTGGGCGTGGGCGGGGACGGAGGCGGTGGGGACGGCGGCCTTGCTCTCCCATGTTGATGTAGAGGGCATCGCCCTCGAAGGAGCCACCCGAGAGGCCGAGCTCGAGCGTCGGCGCCTCGCCGCTCGAGACGAAGGGCAGCCGCGCGACGATCGCGGTGATGTCGTCCCGGTAGTTTCCCTCCTCGCGCTTCCAGCGCAGCGCCGCCTCTTGCACGAGCTTGGCGCAGCCGCGGCTCATCGAGCCGGGCTCGGAGGCGACGATCTCGCACGCCTAAGCGGGGCTGCGAGGTATAGCCGAGGTACACGAGGTGCGGCCGAGGTGCGGCCGAGGTGCGGCCGAGGTAAAGCCGAGGTGCGGCCGAGGTGCGGCCTCGCACGCCTCTTGCGATTCGATGAACTCCCACACGCCGTCGCTCGCCACGATTACGAAGCGATCGCCGTCCCCCTCCGGCTTGGCGTCCGGTGCGGCCGCCAGCTCGAAGCGCTGCACCTCGGGGTTGGGGATCACACCGTACTTCTTGCACTCGCCGTCTCCGACGGAGCGGCTCATGGCCAGCCCGATCTTGCCCGCCGCCCACACGCGCGCCGGCCGCCCGTACTCGCCGCGACTCACCTCGCCGCCCGCGTTGAGGATTCGCTCCAGCTCGCCCTCGCCGTCGGGCTTGTGATCGTTTGTCAGGTCCCGGGCGCGGATCTTGCCGCCCTTGCTCGAGCCCAGGACGGCGCGCGAGTCGCCGCTGCAGGCCGCCCAGAGCGTCGATCCATTGATGTAGACGATGGTGCTCGTCGTGCCGCACGAGCGCGCAAACTGCCCGCCGTTCTTCTTGAGGACCGCCTTGTCGACCGAGCAGACCGCCTTTGTGAGCACCTCCTCTGGGTGCGATCGGAGCTCGTCGCCGTGCTCCTGGAGCGCGGCGGGGATGGCCTTCATACAAAACTCGCTCACCTTCTCGCCGTTGCACCCGTGCCCGTCGAAGACGCAGAAGAGGGCCTCGTTGTGCGACGAGTTGAACGGCCAGTAAGCCACGCCCCGGTCTTGGTTGATCTTGGCGTAAGAGGAGCCGCTCGGCCCCGGGCTGACGCCGTGGCGCGTGGCATTTCCAAGGCTGGCGTCGAGAGGACCCTTGGCGGAGGCGGGCTCACACGAGCCGCGTGGCGACGTGATCTCAGCCGGAGCGTAGGCAATCGAATGGCGGCCGTTGGCTCGTGGCTTGGATGCCGCCCCGTCGGACGCTCGGCTGCCTCGGCTGCCCGTGTCGAGCGGCGCTGTGCGCTGCGGCACGTTGCTGGTGTGCACCTCCTCGTCGCTGGGTGAGGAGCACGCGGCTCCCATGGTGGTGGTGGACGCTGAGAGGCAGGGACCGCGCCTCGTCGAGTGGGCGTCTTGAAGGCGCCTCGCGCTCACGAATAGCCTTGTCACGCGCTGGTTTATTTTCTTGTTTTCATAAGGCGCCCGCAATCTCTTCCTTGTTTAGTGTTTTTTTATCTGTAGTTTCCACCTGACACACTGACATGTCCCCGGGGGAGGGAGCCCATCGCACCAGGCAGGTGGAAGGGAGCTACAGCGAGCGGGCTTTATTTTCTCACTCAGCATCTCACCGCAACTAGAAAGAACCCGCAACTATGGATCGACTATGCTTTTTTCTGAACCAAGTTCGTCGGTGAAACGGGGATCTAGAAACAAGCCCCTCTCCAGGACGGCCAAGCGCCTCTGAAACAATCGCCCTTCCCCGCGCTCCGCGCCCTCAATACAGCCAGGGCGGGCGACTATGCCCTCACCCTCACGCGTCCTCCACGGGCCCGTCGCCGATGGTGAGCCCCGTCTCTCGCTCGTAGTCGGCGTGGCTCGCGCTCGGCACCGTCCACTCGCCCTGCACCAGCCACGCGCACCGCTGCACCCGCTGCTGGATCGGCTTCATGTTGTCGGCCGGGAAGTGCGAGAAGCGCCCTTTGCGACCGACCGGGCAGCGGTACAGCCACGCGAGGCGGAAAAGGAGGCGTAGGGCGGTACGACCCGGCCACAAACGTGACAAGGAATTGCTACCTCCTACCTGTTTTTTGCTGAGACCAACTTCGTCGGAAAGGGATCTGAGCAGGCACACATCGCTTCCAGGGAGGGGGGCGCACTTCTCTCCACGCCCCACCCCCCCCCTAGCATGTGGTGAAGCCTCTGAGGGGGTCGGGACCCCCCCCCCCCAGCATGTGGTGAAGCCTCTGGGGGGGGTCGGACCCCCCCCCCTAGCATGTGGTGGGCACCCCCCAGCTGTTCGTGGGCTAGGAATAGGCGCCAAAGAGCCGATTTTGCCCCCAAAGTTGTGAAATCGTGGCTGAAAGTCCAATATCTTGGAGAATCTGACCAGTCTCAAGGCTCATGTAGCTCCACAGGATGATTTTCTTCGAAAAAGGCTGCGAAATGAGGTGCAAAATCAAGGGCCCGGAGGGTCTGACCACGAACTGGGGGGGGGTCCTCGGCCATGACCCCCCCCCTAGCATGTGGTGAAGGTGCTGGGGGGGTCGGGACCCCCCCCCTAGCATGTGGTGAAGGTGCTGGGGGGGGTCGGACCCCCCCCCTAGCATGTGGTGTGAGTAGAAGCGCGCCCCCCTCCCTGGAAGCGATGTGCGCCTGCTCATGGTCGAAGACTGCAGTCATAGCAGCTTGTAGACGTATTACACACACAAAGACTCATAGCAACTCGGAGGCGTATTACACACACAAAGACTCATAGCCACCCGGATCACTTCAGACAGCCTCCCCCTGCATCCGCCCGGACTCCCTCTGGTCGCGCGGCCTCCGCTTGCCCCGCTGGCGTCTGGCGTCGCCTCTCGCCCCCCCCTCCCCCCTCCCCCGGATGGGCCACCCTCCTCCACCCGCCCCTCCCGATCCCCCATCTCCCCAAGCACGCCCCCGGCCTCCCCGCCCTCCACCCCCCCACCACCACCTCCTCAGTCGGATCCCTCCCCCTCTTCCTCCCCCGCTCCCCACCGCCCCCCTCCCCCCCCTCGCCCACGCCCCCCCCCTCACCGCCATCCCCCACCCCGTCCCGCGCCCCGAGCCCGGGGCATCCGTTCCCATCTCTGGCTGCCGTTCGCCGAGCGCCTCCTCAAAGCATGCGAGAATCTCGTCGCTCTGAAGGTCAGCCTCGAGCACGTCGCCAGCACGGCCCGCCGTCGGTCGCGGTCTCGTCTTAGTTCTGGCAGCGTCGGCGCCGACCTGCTCCCGCGCTGGCCACGCATCATCGCGAGCAATCGCGTAACGGGAGGCTCGCTGGGTTTTTGTGGCTTTTTGCGCGGCTTTTTTGGATTCTCCCGCCTTCCTACTACTCTCTTGGGTTTTTATTTCACCCCACGCGAAGAAGAAATTCAGTCTGCATTTCTTCTTCTCCGCGGGCGAAAATAGAAATCCTTTTTCGGGGGTTTCTTTTTTCGTCCCCTACCTTCACTGCTGCCCGAACCCAACACATCATGTCGAATGATGGCGACAAGCACGCGGGCCTGCGTCTGCATCTCTCCAGCAGCTGCAGTACCGGCTACAAGTGCGTGTACGAGCACTTTGGCCGCTTCCAGGCGAAGCGCTGGGTGGACGGCAAGGAAGTCTGTCTTGGAACCTTCGCCACGGCGGTGGAGGCGGCGGCTGCCTACGCGCGGGCTGTCGGCGGCTTTCAGCCTCCCCCTCCAACGGTGGTGACCGAGTCGGAGGGTTTGAGGCTTCACCTCTCGACCAGCAACACCACCGGCTACGCGGGCGTGACATTTTATCGGGTCGGCCAGTATCACGCGCGAACCCGTGTGGACGGAAGGAAACGCACCTTGGGGGTTTTTGACTCGCCGGTGGAGGCGGCGGTGGCGTACGCGCGAGCGGTAGGGGGAAAGCGGCGGCGCCCCGAGGATGAGGACGGCGACGAGGCGGGTCCTAGATGCTTGACCAGTGAATGCTCATCGTTCGTGGCTTCCGGCCAAAACTCGGGAGGACACGACTGTGCTGTGTGGCAGCGAA
>NW_005200989.1:3156-5624 GCF_000372725.1 Emiliania huxleyi CCMP1516 | reverse complement strand
GACTTTGGACGTGGAGTTGCGAAGGTCGCCTGTTGCCCCGTGCGCATATCAACTCCTGTGTGTGGAGGAGTCATCACCGACCGTTGCCTCAGGCGTGCCGCACCATCTCCAAGGGCCTCAAGGGCTTGGGCGCCGTCTACCTGGCTGCAAAGGTGGGGGCCGTCGGCTTCGACCCCTCCTTCCCTGCGCACTACGGGATCGTGAAGCAGGTTCCCGCCGCCCAGCTCGCGGCGGCGCTGCTGTTCGGTCTCACTCTGCGCCCAGATGAGTGATGAGAAACGCGCGACCGCGCGCGCGCGCGCGCCGACCCGGAGCGAGATTGTGCCGCTCTGGGCGGACTGCACTGGATCGGCGCTCGTTGGATCTTGGATGTCGCGCAGCGAGGTGCCACTCGAAAAAGTTATTCTCTGCGCTCCGTGTCTCGTCACTCGTGTCTCTCGATCGAGCGACGGCTCTCAAGTGATTTGGGCTCGGCAGCTTGTCAGCCCTCAGCCGAAGCTGGGGCCGGTCCCAGAGAGTTGAAGACATTTGCCGAGAGCTGAAGGCATATGCACGAAAAATCTCCGGAATCCTGATCTCCAGGACACGTACACCTGTGGCGCCGCACCACGCCTCTCGAGGTTCTCGAGGTTCTCGAGGTGGATATCCTTTGGCCGCATTGGGTAGCGAGGTCCGAGGATTGGTGTGACGCGCTGCAGACGCGATCCACGCAGGCGTGGTTTCTGGCGGCCGACCGTCAGTGCACGGAGTTGCCCCTTCTCCGACTGCCCCGGCTAGTTCCCGAGGTCGTCGGATGTGTGTGACCCCTTCGCCGCCCGAGACCTAGCGCGGGTGGGTTAACCCTTTTACGTCCACATTTCGAGTGAGTGAAAACCAACTCCTGAGCACGGCGCCGCAGGCGCCTGTTGATAGGTCCCGGTGATAGCCCTGGATGGGCAATGCATTCGCCTACCTGGGCCTCAGATCGCCGACCGCGTCCCGGTGCTCTGCGTTCGGATTTGTGACGCCGCCGCACCGCGCCGCGGCCGGGGGCCCGCCGAGTCAGATTACCCGGTTTTTGAGATTCGCCTCGCAGATTACCCGACGAACGATATTTTCCTGCTTAGCGCGATTTCCGTCAAACCAGTTTACCCAGTCTCCCACAATTCGTGTTTCAGCTTACCCGGTCGCTAAAATTTGTCATGTCAGATTACCCGGTCGGCCAAATTTCTCGTCCAGATTACCCGGCGGCTAACTTTTCTCTTTGAGATTACCCGGGCGCGCAAATTTCTCGTTTCAGCTTACCCGGACGCGAGCGTGCACCTCGTCCAGAGTGCAGAGAGCGAGCACCTGCGGCACTTGGTCCTAAGGGGTCCCGTACCATGCGGAATCGACCCTATCCGGTGCTCAAGTGCTCAAGGAGAGCTCCCACTCGGAATCCCGGAATCCCCGGCCTCGTTTGCTTGAATGACGCAGTCGTGCATCCCACTACCGGGTGATCTGGAAAAAGAAATTTCGCCTGCCGGGTAACCTGGAAACGACATTTCGCCGTGTTGGGTAACCTGGAAACGACATTTCGCCGTGTTGGGTAATCTGGAAACGACATTTCGCCGTGTTGGGTAATCTGGAAACGACATTTTGCCGCACCGGGTGATCTGAAACCGCTCACGCCGGGTGATCTGGAAAACGCCGGGTGATCTGCGAGGCGAAGCTCAAAACCGGGTGATCTGGAAAAAGAAATTTCGTGACCCGGGTAACCTGGAAACGACATTTCGCTGTGTTGGGTAATCTGGAAACGACATTTCGCCGTGTTGGGTGATCTGCGAGGCAAAAACTCGCAGACGCCGGGTGATCTGAAAAACGCCGGGTGATCTGCGAGGCGAATCTCAAAAACCGAGTCTGAAATTTATCCTTTAAAGTTCCACCGCTACGACTGGAGATATATCGAGATTTGCTCACCATGAGCGTTATGGCGCGAAAGGTATAAGGGGGGTTCGCTGCAAGGAAGGGCGCGCCTGCATTAGCAGGACTCTGCGCTTCCGCATTAGCCAGACCCAAGAACCGGCCAGGATGCACGAGAGATATACCTCGCCGGCGTCGTTGCAGTCCAGCGAGTCCGCCGTAGCGCAGGCGGTGAACGTTTCCAAGTACATCGCTGCAGCCAGCACGCTCCATCCGCCGCAAGAGCTCCAGAGAGGCGTCAGCATCGCCAGCACACTTTCTTCTCCTTTCAACAATGTTTTCGCCAAGCTGCCGGATAAGCTGGACCGTGAGGACCGAGAACGTCTCTATGAGCGGTCGCGCCCTGTCTGTGCCATCGACTCCTTCTGCTCGCACGCGTGGCGGTCGGAGGGTTGGAGCAAGTGGATGGCTCTCGCTCTGCACGAGGTCGGGCTTGCGCCACTGGTCGTCGGTATTGTCGCCAGCCTGCTGATGGCTCACCTGGAATCGAACTCCCCGGAAACGTCCGAACACGGGTGGTGGCTGAG
>NW_005200989.1:0-2666 GCF_000372725.1 Emiliania huxleyi CCMP1516 | reverse complement strand
GTCGTTTGACGTGAGAGTGGCTGGTTGTTATAGTGCAACTGACCGCGACGAGATCTATGCCGCAATCGGTGCCATCTATTTGCGAGGTGGGACCGATGGGTTGGACGCATTCAATCACATGGTACGAACACAACTCAAGGAGCAGGTGTTGCAACGAGTCAGTGGCTCAACTACACTGTACTCCAACCTCCTCTTGTTGTTGCTCCCTGCGTTTTGCTTTTGTTTGGGCCTCAGCGCATGGTTTCGAGAGACCTCGACATTCACCCAAGGCATCTTCTTCATGCTTGCCTGTTCATACCTGCTTGCCTGGACTCCTAGCAGTCTTGCCATTAGCATCCGACGTGGCGAGCGCCTCGCGCGCTCGAGCAACCAGCCAGACCTCCAAAGCTTGGTGCGTCGAGCTAGCGTGGCGATTGCCTCGTCGGCCGCGCGCGACGCCGCTGGTTCTTTCATCGTCTGGCCTCCCATTTTTCTGCTTTGTGCATGCGATTGGCCGGACGCCTACCCGGAAGCCGGCCCTCTACGGCTCGTCAACGTGCCGGATCAAGTCCGGCGTGCATCCGTGTTGACACTCATGAGCCTGTGGAGCATCGCTGGCATCTGCTTGGCTCGCCGCACATTTAGGCCGCGAGCTATCATCGGAGCAGGGTCGAGCTGACGCGTGGAAGAGCGGAGGGCAGTGCTGATCACTGAATTTGTAACCTGGTTTGTGGACCTCCCGCACCTGTCCTGACAGTCCTGACATGCTTTGTCCGCGCGCAGAGTGGGAGGTATATTATAATTCAATGAGACAGTCAAACTCTGAGTCGAGATGGGATTTAGGAACATGTGTCCCCCGCTCCCCGCCCTGTGCACGACCTTGTGGCTTGTGTCGTGTGGCTGGGGGATCTGGTAAAATTTCTCTCTCTCGCATCTCCAGAGTTCTCCACACCACAGTCCACCACCGTCCTAGGGGGGGATATGGTCCACTAAAACATTCATTTTCCAAGCCCCAAACCCAATCTCAATCTCGAGGAGACTGAGAGGCGTTTTCGTTCGGCGTCTATGACGACGGGTGACAACCGGTAGATCGCTCCTCGAGGCATGGAAGCGATGGATGTTTGCACTGCTCGGGGGCCTCAGGGCGTGGACTATCGCCTGAACGAAGCGCGTCATGGGCCTCGCCTCACCGGACATGTGCCGGACAGCGAGAGGCCGCAGGAGGCGCGACTGCTGCGAGGCGATCCGGGCGAAGCATGCTGCTTCGAGGGCCTACCGAGGAGGCGGGTGTGGGACTTGCTGAGCAGGTTGGTGGGAGCCTTGAGGCGTGAGGCGTGAGCGGTGAGGCGTGCGGCTGCGCCTCTGGCGCACGGCGATTCGGCGTGTAGTTGGAGAATCAGCTGGCGAATCAATCAAAAGAAAAAAACCTGCGCGCTTTCTTTTCCTGGGTGCTGAAGACGGCTAGTGCTAGTCCCCCATCGGGAGGACGACCCCGGCTAGTCGCCGACCACACCCACAAAGAACCCTGCACAAAGATCGCAAGGGCGGGGACCTGTTCCTTTTTACCCATCTCACAGTAGAGAGAGGTGTCCGTTTTTATTTATTGTCGCCGCCTGTGTTTGGGTTTGTATGTTTGCGATTTGGAATTTGGCATTTATGTCTAGTTCTTTGTTTATATTTATTTCCTGGGTGCTGGGACAACCCGAGTCCCTCTTCTGTCTTCAACCGGCAACGGGAACGGCACGAGCGGCCACGCGCAACGCCGGAGCAACGCCGCAAGAGAGCAAACTCGCAAGCTCGCGGCTCACAAGCTCTCAAAAGCTCGAGCGTGTCGCCAGCGGTGAAGCCCACGGACCCAACGCTGACTTCTGACTGTCGTTGCTGTCTATCCCTTTCTCGACTGTCTGTGCTTGTGCGTCTTGGGTCCGGGGTTGTGTTTTTGTGTGAAGCCCACGGCTAGTGCTCCTGCTCGGCTCCTCGCCGCCTCGCACTCACGCCTTGCCTACTCACGGCCCCGGCGCCCACGCCTCGACCTTCCTGGTCAGCAGCTGGTTCGACAAGTCCTCTCCGTGGCCTAGGCAGCCGTCTTCGCCCTTGCCCCACGTGAAGACGGCGCCGTCGGCGGTGCGGGCGAGGCTGTGGCTGGTTCCAGCCGAGACGGCGACGACGCGCCGGCCAGCAAAGGCCTCGACCTTCTTCGGCAGCAGCTGCCTCTGCGTGTCGCCGTGGCCCAGCTGGCCCTCGGCTGCCTCGCCCCAGCTCCAGACGGCGCCGTCGGCGGTGAGGGCGAGGCTGTGGCTGGCTCCAGCCGAGACAGCGACGACGCGCTGGCCGACAAAGGCCTCGATCTTCTTTGGCAGCAGCTGGTCCTGCTCGTCGCCGTGGCCCAGGCCGCCAAAGCCTCCCCAGCCCCAGCTCCAGACGGCGCCGTCGGCGGTGAGGGCGAGGCTGCGCATCCCTCCAGCCGACACGGCGACGACACGCTGATCAGCAAAGGCCTCGACCTTCTTCGGCAGCAGCTGGAAATGCTGGTAGCCGTGGCCCAGGCCAAAGCCTCCCAAGCCCCAGCTCCAGACGGCGCCGTCGGCGGTGCGGGCGAGGCTGTGACTATCTCCAGCCGACACAGCGACGACGCGCTGGCCAGCCAAGGTCTCGACCTTCTTCGCAGCAGCTGTGACAGCTGCTGC
>NW_005200990.1:0-5137 GCF_000372725.1 Emiliania huxleyi CCMP1516 | reverse complement strand
GTGGCCTGACAAGGTACGCGCGGAGCGCATTCCCCCCCCTCTTCCACCTCCTCCTCCTCCGCCGCTTCCACCTACTCCCCGGTCTCCTCATGCGACTGCCGTTCATATATGTCCGCCACCGAAAAGGCGCTGTCGAGGTTCGCCGAGCGCGGCGCAGGTTGAGGGAAGCCGTCACCGACGAGCGCGTTGGACTTTTCACTCCGGACAAAAGACGCGGCACAGCGGACGGTGCGGGGCGTGCCGCAAACTTAGCGGCGAGGCGCGGGACCGTCTGTGGCGAAGTGGGTCGCGTCCCTCGATTTCCTCAACTCACGGTCCTTCCCCCGTATCTCTGTCTCTGTCTCTCTCTCTCAGCTCTCTCTCTCTCTCTCTCTCTCTCTCTCTCTCTCTCTCTCTCTCTCTCTCTCTCTCTCTCTCTCTCTCTCTCTCTCTCTCTCTCCCGGTATTTTGCCGATTTTGGCCCCAAAACAGCCTCAGACACGGCTCAGAGCCCCCCCAAAATGACGAATTCCACGGAGTTTCCCCGGGGTTTCCCGAGGAAACTAGAGGGTGTTGTAGGGAAACGAGCAGGAAACACGGAAAGGAAGGTAGGGTGCGAGAGGAAACCCTCGGACAGGCCAAGGGAAAGAAAGAAAGAAAGAAAACAGACCACCCAAGCGACAACACAAAATTGGAACGAAACTCGAAAGCCACGCCGCCGCCCAAGCGAGGGTCGAGGGATGGGAGGAGCGAGGGAACGCCAGGAGGACATCTCTCTCTCTCTCTCTCTCACCAGGGATCAGGGCGTGAGGGTCCCCACCCCTGCACGGAGCATCGAAGCAGGGATTTTGTGGAAGGACGATCAAAGTGCGTGCGTGGACTCCCAACTCCACTGCCAGCACTGGCGGTCTCATCTCAGTCTGATCTCAGTCTAGCGACCTGCCTCCAGCTTCTCACTGGCAGTCTCTCGCTACCACAGGCACACTGACAGGGGCGGCTTAGGCACACGCCGAGGGTGGCAGGGGCAGTGGCAGGAGCGCAGGACGAGTGCGGTTCAGTTTCTTTGTCGCACTCGTCTTGAACCAGGGCGCCCCGACCCGTCACCCGGCCCGGTCGTTGCTTTGCCTCTTCCTGCCTCGAGCCGGCTGTCAAGAGGTCAAGAAGCGCACGCGAGCGGTCCAAATGACGCCACACGCATCTTCCCTCGTCAAACTGTCTCCCATCGCCGCGGCCGTCGTAGTCACGACTGCTCTGATCGTGCGCCGCCGATGGCCAAATGCTCTGAGCTCGCCTCTTTTGCTGAGCCTCAAGATTGAGTTGCTGCTGCAGAGCCTCGCCACACGCTTCGAGTCATTCGTTTCTGCTGGGTGTGCACTCACCAAGCGGGGTGTGACCAAGTCAACATCACCGGCAGACACGGACGACTTGAAGCGTTTCGGTTTTGTGACGACCTGTGACGACCCTTGACACACAACGATTTGTGCACAGGCACGGGAGTGGATTGAGCTCGAGGACCTGTCGCTCCCGACCGGCGGCGGGAAAGAATCTCCGCAGCCGCCGGCCAACGCACCGTTCGCGTCGCCACCGCTCATCAGCATGCAGTCTCCGGGCACGCCGGAGGTGAGGGCACTGTCCCTGCTTCGCCTGAGGGATAAGTCCCTGCTTCGCCCACGCTGCCGCCCACGCCGCCACCACCCTCGCTGCCTCAGGTGATGCGCGAGGTCGCCAAGATCCGCATGAACACGCCCGGGCTGACTGTGCGGCAGGTCGCGATGGGCTGAGATCTGCTCTGCGATGGTCCCCGTCGGAGATAGCGCATGAGGAGGAGGGAGGCTCACGCCGCCTCAGGTACACCTCGAGGTCACGAAACACGGGGGCGAACTGGCGTCGGCGAGCCGCTCCAAGGCAGCTCTCAGTCCCGCGGCTGCGATCTCCCCATAATCTCCCAACGCGCTCCCCGAACTCCCGAGAACTCCCCCTTCAGGTGCGGAAGGCGAGCTCCAAGGTGCCGCCAAGTTAGAGGTAGTACAAGCTGCACATGCCCCCTCCTGTCACGTTCGCGCGACACGCGCACCCGACACGGCCGCAGACGGGTCCCCGTGCTTTTTATAGGTTGTTAAGCAGTCAAGCCGTCTGCGGGTGGAGAAGGAGAACGGCGAGGTGCCCGTCTCGCGCAACCTCAACAAGGAGGGCGAGGGCGCAGGGCGGCCGAGGATCTCCTTTGACCTTTGACCCGGGCGCCGCACAGGAGTACCGGGCGGCTTAGGAGCGCAAAGCTGCCACGGACACAGACACAGCCGCCGAGAGGCGCCGGAGAGGGGTCGGCACCGTGCACGCTGGAAGCCGGGAAGGGGGCGGGGTCCAGGTGCTGCGGAACTCGCTGGTCGGGCGCGTTGACGAACCGCCCCGCGCCGAGGGCCTTGCTCGCGGCGCGCGGCTCCGTCCTGCGAAGGCGACCGCAGCGGGCCTCTCTCAGTCCAGTGGGCTTGCGGGAAGAGGCTCGAGCAGCGAGCACGCAGCGAGCCCCGAGCGCGGCGCACTTTGGCTCGACGACGACAGCATCGTCGCGAGCGTCGCCGGCGTCTGGTCTGCCGCAATGCCGACGCGCTTGCGCGCCTGCCCCGACGCGTCGTCGCGCGGCTCCCTGCTTCTCACGACCGTCGCACCCGCGCCGTCCGGTCGCACGTCTATCTCTTAAGTGCCGGCCAGAAGATCCGCCCGAGGATCTTCGGCGCAGGGCGCCGTCACCGGCCCCATGAGCCGCCTGCGAGGCCATTCAGTGCTCATGTGGCACGGCCTGAGCAGGCCTAGCAATGCCTCGGGCCGACCGGCGCCCAGAATTGTTGGTGCTGGCCAGCAACGTGGCCGGCGAGTGCCGTCGTTGCATTGGTGGCGACCACCGCAGAAGCGGTCAGCAGGTGGGAAGGCATCGCTCTCTTTGTAAGGATATTGTCCGTATTCATTGTCTGGTCAATACTTCTGCCTGGATGGCACCTGTGTGCCCAACATGGCGACCCTCGGCCTCCCTCGTGAGTCCACCTCACGCTGATCATTCTCGTGCTAGCTCAAGCCGAGAAGTGGTCCACCGACAAGCCGAGAAGTGGTCCACCGACACCAGGAGGAGCGCAACCATCATGGCTGCAGCCTCAGACTGACCGGGTTAGGTCATATTACCGGCGTGGTGGCCCAGAAGCGCGACATTTGCTGCCCGCAGAGCGCTAGCAGCCCACTCTCCGGCACGTCTGTGCGTCGTGCGGGGCTGAACTTCAGGCATGCTGCACGCGGCTTATCGTCGAGAAGAGCTCAACCCCGGCCAGTGAGTGATGGATCTGATCATAATCAATCCCTAGTGTGCTGGGGGGCTCACAGATCAGCCGTTCAGAGCTCTGATATTGGTTCCCGGCAGAGATCCTCCAGAGGATCTTCTGCCGTCGGCCAAAAAACCGTGTTCAAACGAGACACAATGACCCAACAATGACCCCCACGGCCAGCCCGGACATGCAGCCGACCCGGCCTGGCCAGCTGGGCCATCGGGGCGGCCGCCATCGGCCGTAGGACCGCGCTGCGGTGCCGAAAGGGGCTGGAAGATCCGCCAGCGCCTCTTCGGCACTTAAGAGATAAATCGCGGGCCTAGTTTAGCGACGGTCCTCGGAAGTCTCACCTCTCTGCTGCGCGTTGCCTTGTGTGTATGTACTCTCTCGCCTTGTACGTACTTATAGCTTACTGGGAGAAAAGAGAGAGGGGGTTGTGTTCTCTAGGCCCCTAAGGGCCCTACGCGCGGCGTGAGAGCTCGGAAGCGAGCTTTGCACGGCGATCGAGGATGGCACGGTTCACCCCCTTCACCGAAGCGATGGAGATGCGTTCCGCGTGGTGTGACACAAAAGAGAGGCGGGAGTGGGGAGGGTACGCGGTGCGGTCAACGCCCGAGCGTTGAGCCTTGCGCGCAAGGCGGTTGATCTTTGCAACTGCTGGCGGCGAGAAGCCGCCGCCGAATGTCTCGTGGAGAAGCAGGTTGAACTTGTTTCGTTTGGTGAAGATCCCATCATGGTAGTGGCCACGCTGCGACTTGACGTAGCCTTGGCCGGTGGTGTGGTCGAACGCCCGTTGACCACGGAACCCGCGTTGCTTGCAGCCCATGTTTGCAAGGCGGGCGCGCTCTTCGGTGTTGCCGAAGGCGAATTTGTCTCCAACGGAGCTGGGGTTGCCTCCGGTGTCGGCGCGGCCAACCCCAACGGGCAGGCCACCCCGGAGGGGGGTCCAAAGTTTGACCTCGCTGATCTCGTCTTTGTATGGGGGGGGACATGTACCAGACCATCATGTCAGGGAAATCGCCTTAGCCTGCGGCGCACACGCGTGCCTTGGTCGCCGGCTATGCGGAACACACACCCAGGGCGGGAGGGCGGGCCACAAACAGAGTCACCGACACCTCCACACCGCGGGCGCGGGGAGCACGACGAGAGCGAGCACTCCGCCGCCACAAACGGGTCGAGGCAGAACTTGCGAGCGGTAGTATTCGGCCCTCGTGCCTCTCGAGAGTCGCGAGACCCACACGTTTGAGAGTGGCCTCTCGACGACACGACACGAGAGACTCACTTACCTCGTCTCGGACCCCCCGCCTCCAGGCGGACCTCGCTCCTGCCGCCGCTTTCAAAAACACACAACCGAAAACCAAACGGTAAAGGACGCCCAAGAGAACATGCAAGCCAAAGACAGCAAGCGGCTCTCGCGCTCTGCGCCAGACGTATTTGGCCGCACACGCCCCCACGGATTCCAACATGCACACACCGCCATCAGACGCGGCTGCGGGGCTGCTCTGCTACACGAGCTCCCCTTCGCTCCCCGGCCATCACCACCCGCGCGTTGCGAAAGGTCGCTCACGCTAATCGGCGCCTTTTGGGTGCGTCGCGATGCTGCCCACACTCACCACGCGGTGGGCGGCGGGGCGGCGGCAGCAGGCGGCGGCGCCTTAGCGCCCACCTGGCCGGCCTTGCTCGCGGGCCTCGCGGGCGGTGGCATGGCGGACTCGCCCTGCTTGGACGTTGCGGGCGGCGGGGCGGGCGGGGCGGCGCCACCGCTGCCGAGGACCGGAGGCGCAGAGGAGGAGGAGGCCGCGGCGGTGGCGGGGGATGCTGTGGAGGGGGGCCCTGGCAATGGGCCT
>NW_005200991.1:3134-5540 GCF_000372725.1 Emiliania huxleyi CCMP1516 | reverse complement strand
TCGCGCTGGGACTTCCGCGAGCGGCAGGCGACGGTGCACGCGCTAGTCGCGGACCGAAAGGCCCTCGCCGCGAGGCAGGCGGGAGTCGGCAAGGCATGCAGCGAGCCGAGCTGCCGCGGCTCGTGCAAATACGAGCGGCTGGCCTGCAACGAGACCGCCTTGCGAGCCGTGTGGAGGCGCATGGCCGACCATAAGGTGGCGGTGCCATCTAGCCTGCTGGACATTGTCATTGAGTAGAGCGGCGAAGCAGCCTGCCCAATTGCCCATCGCGACTATATATCCTCCCGGGTCGATCGACACTGTAATGTGGGCGCACCCCTCCCTGCCTTAATACAGAGAAGGTGAGAGAGTACATGTTCTGTAGCAATTAAATACGTACGGCTTTACATATTTGAGGTCTAAGATTTAACTGTAACGCAGAGCAGTTTGTAAAAACGTGAAAACATACCCATCAGTTCTCGCCCGACTTGTATGCTTTACTCCACTCCTTCGAGCTCCACTCCTCGGAGCTGGCAGGCTGATTTGAGGCCCTCATGGTCCTCAAGACCAAGGTCTACCGCCAGTTTCTTGAGCACGCACGAGTCGTTGGCTTTGAGAGCATTAGCAATTGCTTCTGCCCCACCGTTCCTGATGTTGTTGCCGCAGATGTAAACCTGCGCACGGCGCACACAGCTGAGACCAGCGCAACTTGACACGCAGACAGGTGCAGGCGGCGGCACCTCCGTCAGGGAGGCGCTGACGGCAATGCCGCCAGCCAGGCCCGTCCCGTCCTCTGGCCCGAGACTGCAAAGGCACAGATCGAGCGTCTTGATACACGAGTTGTTCTTGAGGGCCTCCCAAAGCGCCTCGCCCGTGCCCTTGATGTTGTTTTCGCGAAGGCTGCAAGGCACGAAACCAGCTGCAAGTCAGACTGCTACACGTTCTACGCATGTGTGGCTTGGATGGCAACATACCTCAAGCTCGTCAGCGAGGCGTTGACGCGCAGGGCATCAGCGATGGCTTTGATGCCGGTCGCATCGTAGGTGCCGTTTCCATCCCCGTCCACGCCGCACAGCCGGTTGTCAGCGAGCGACACGCTCGTCAGCGAGGCGCTGGCAGCCAGCGCTGGCGCGAGTGCTTTAACGCCCTCGGGTCCCAGCTGGTTTTGGCTGAAATCTGCGGAGGTCAGCGAGGCCATGACGCGGATCTCAGGCGCAATCAGCATCGCATCCACTGGGAGGAGGCCCTCGTTACAGAAGTCGATGCTAGTCTCGTCTCCCTTGAAGCCGCACAGAGTGGACAGGTTGGTATGCTCCTGCATGACCTTGAGGAGCATGGAGACAGCATCCGCGTCGAACTTGTTGTGCAGCACATTTGTCGCGGTCAGCGAGGCCATGACGCGAGTGTACTCGGCGAGGATCTTGGCCTCCTCCACACCGAGGCTGCAGCCGGCCATGGTGATGGACTGCATGCTCTTACCCTTCATCGCCTCCAGGATGAGGCGCGCCGACGGCTGATCGATCTTGTTGTGCGACACATCGATCGCCGTCATCGAGGCGTTGGCCTTGAGGGCCTCTGCGATTGCCACGCCACCCTCTGCGCCGATGCCGTTGTTCGACAGAGATACGCTCGTCAATGAGGCATTGACGCGCAGCGCATCAGCGATGGCATTGATCCCTGTCGCGTCGTAAGTGCCTTTGGGAACATAGGAGCCACGCTCGTACTCGTCCCAGACGCCGCACAGCCTGTTGTTCGAGATGTCCATGGACGTCAGGGAGGCGCTGACACGCAGGTAGCCCGCCAGGTGCGCTCCTCCTTCTGCACCCAGCTCGTTGCCCGTCAGATCGAGGCTCTGCAACGCAGCAAAGCAAGGCAGCACGCCAACCAGCGCCTGCGCCTCTGCGGGGCCCCAACCGAGGTTGCTGAAGTTGAGCGAGGTCGCCGCGCCTGCAACGCCGTCGAAGAAGCCGCGGTACAGCTTGTCCACGACCTCCACGTCTTCCTTGCCGGTGGTGAACTTCTTCTCCTTCTCGAGCAGCCGCCGCACCTCGTCGGGCAGCAGCGGCGGCTGCCGCCGCGCCGCGCACACACCTTCCAGATGGTACTGGGGAGGTGTATCCGGATAGCCGTAGAAATTTATCATGGCCAGGTCGGTCCGCTTGCCGAGGTCGAGCCGCCGCGTCCCCACCTTGACCCCCGCCGAGGTGGCCGCCTCCACGAAGCACCTGCACGCGCCCGAGCCGCGACCCCGCTCCTCACACGACGCAACAACAGGACAGGCGGCTGCGTGTGGGCTTGTGCGAGCGCGGTAAAGCCTAAAGCTCGGCGAGCGCACCAGCCGCTCTCCTCGTAGGAGCGTGCGAGCCCGAGCGCCTCCATCTCCTCTGCGAAGCCGGGCGGCAGCTCCGACTGCATCCAGCAAACGGT
>NW_005200991.1:0-2732 GCF_000372725.1 Emiliania huxleyi CCMP1516 | reverse complement strand
AGGCCTGCCCTCTCGAAGGCGGCGGCGAGCGGCGAGCCAAGGCCGCCGTGGCGTCCGCCGTCAAGGTACAGCCTCGCCACCGCGGACACGATGTCCAGGTGGAACCGCTCCGGGTCTGGGTGCTCCTTGGTCAGCCAGCGGTACGACAGAGCCACAAAGAGGAGCCCCCAGTCGTCGCCCAGCGCTTCCACCAGCCAGCGCAGCTTCGCGACGGGGAAGAAGGCCTCGGGCGGCATGTCCTGGCGCCGCGGCAGCGGCTTGCCGGTGGCGCGCCAATTGGCGGCGAAGCGGCCGCTCAGCGCGGCGATTGCTCCCGACTCGATCGAGGCCATCAGCGCCTTGGGGTCAAAGTGGGGCGGCAGCGGCGTGGTTGGGCGGCTCGCCGCGTCGCGAGTTGTGGGCGCGGCGGGCGGCGGCGATGGCGGCGGCATTGGCCACGTGGTACTGGGCGGCTGCGGACTTCATAAAGTGTCGAACTCTGGCGAGCTGGGTTCCGGCCAGATACTCGAGTAGGGGGTCTGTTGGGACCCGTTGGACCCTATGCGATAGGTAGGTAGGTCCGGTTTTGACCGCCCCAGAGGGCCCCGCAATAGGTAGGTAGGTGGCGGCGACCGAGCTTGTAGGCGGGAGGGTCCGTGCCCTCGACTCTGTCGAGGGAACAAGAGAGTGCCGGCGTTTTGGAGCCGTCCAACGCCTCGAGAGCCCAGTAGGCCATGCTCTGGCGGGCTCGCGAGCGGCGCCGCACCGCGGTACAAGCCGGCGCGGCGGGCGCTGGGAGCCTATTCACAGAGGGCCAAACGGGCATTTTTTCGCTTCGTTGCGCGGCCTGGGAATAGGTAGGTAGGTGGGGCACGGAGCCTGGCGGTCGGCGCCCGCAATAGGTAGGTAGGTAGGGCGTTTTGGCGCGACTCAGTCCCAACAGACCCCCTATCTGGCTAGGAGCCGGAACCCTGGGTGCTGAGGGATTCAACGTTCGCCCACACCCCTTATCAACGTCCGGTTTTCGTTCACAGAGGCTGCGCCTAAGCGCGCTTTGCGTTCATACAGGTGCAAAGTACAAAAGCGAGCAGCCCCCGTCCCACCCTCGGCCACCATATCCCGCGAGTACGATTTTTTTTTCGCGGTAGAACGGTTTCTTAAAAGAAACCGTTTAAGAAACCGTTTCTTTCAAGAAACCGTGCACACACCTACACGACACACGCGTAGTCGCCCTCTAGTACACGACACAGACACAATCAAGTAAATGCGTCCGCGTCCCGCCTGCTCACAAGGGCTGGTACCTATCCGTCCCCGAGTCGTCGAGCAGCTCGTCCGAGAAGCCGAGCCCCGCGCCGCCGACGTGGTAGGGCATCCGCCTCGTCAGCGCGCGCCTCGACAGGTTGACGAGCACCAAGACGGCGAAGATGAGGAGGAGCAGTGCGAAGGCGCTGCACACCGCCGCCACGCGTGCCCAGCCGCTCGGCTGGCACACCTCCGGCCCCGCGGCGGTCTCCTCCGTTGGCGCGTCGTAGTAAGCTGCGGCGGGGGGCCCCGCACGCTCAGGCCCGTGCCGTGCGTCGTCGCGCGTGGCAACATCTCGGCGCGGATCTCGGCGCGATCTCGGCGCGGATCTCGGCGCGATCTCGGCGCGGATCTCGGCGCGGATCTCGCGCGCTCCTGGGTAGCCGTACGCCGCAGGGCGCTCCTCTGCGCACGGCGTAGCCCAGGGGGTGCGTGTTCGCAGGGAGAGGGCCGTTAAGTAAACACGGGTCTCCGAGGGTTGGCTCCGCGCTCCGGGTTTCCCCTAGCAGCAGACCGCCCCCTCTACTCGGAGCTATAATGAACACCAGACATGCACACGACACGCACTCTCACACGACGTCACCGCCCAGGGCCTCTTCGCGCGAGGTCCTCATCCTCACTCCGGAGGAGGCCCCCCTCTCCTCTGAGTTCTTCCTCTTGTTCGCCTTCCGATGATCCCCTGACGGGCGCGGGGCCCGGCCTCCCCTCCTAGCCTTTTTCAGCCGCGGCCCCGCCACCGCCTCGTCTTCTCTGTCCGATTCTGTCGCCACCACCGACGGTGATCCCATGCCCGACTCCTCGGGCGAGGGCAGCGGCATTAGATCGCCACGCCGCCCCTCCCCGGGAAGTGGGGCCAGCTCACTTCGATCGATGACTCGCGCCCGCCCCCGCGGTCTCTCTATCGTCTGGCCCTCGAATTCTTCCGGTCGCCGGCGGTGTCGAGTGAGGAGGCTGTCACGACTGATCGCTTCGACGGCCGGGGGCACCGAATGTCGGACGACGAGGAATCTATTCTCCTCGGCCGCGGCACGGCAACAGTGCCGCGCGGCAGCAGCCGTCTGCGGGCGCTGACGCCCGAGCGGCGAAGGGCTCTTGCGCTCTGCCTTCTCCTCGCCGTGGTGTACGCGGTCGCCTTTGCACGCGGCTACTCGTCGGTGCCACAGGCGAGCTGCGGCTGCGACGAGCGGACCGCCACCCTCCGCGTGCCCACGGACGTCTCCCAGCGCGCAATCGGGCGCTGCGTGCTGCGGCACAAGGAGACGCGAGGGCTGCTGCACAGCGAGCTGGCGCAGTGCTACAACGCGGCGCCGCTCTGGGTCGATTCCGCCCCCCCAGCGAGGAGCGCAAGCCTCGAGCCCCCCCACCCCGTCCGAACTGGGCGTTTGCCCGGCCAGGGGGGAAGGCGTCCTTGGGCCCCCCCAAACGGCCCCCCGGTTTGGCCGGGCCGGCCG
>NW_005200992.1:0-5146 GCF_000372725.1 Emiliania huxleyi CCMP1516 | reverse complement strand
TGAATGGGCGGACGGCTACTCGAAGCGGTCCGGCCGCTCCACTGCAGCCGGCAGCCCCTCCTCGAGGCCACGCCTCCCACCTCGCCTGCCTGCCCTCCCCATAGGTTCGGGCTCTATTACGTGAACTACACGACGCAGCAGAGGACGCCGAAGAAGGCGGCCGCCTGGTGGAAAGAGACGCGGAGCGCATGCTAAACTACGTCCCTTAGCAGCGCGTCCACGCCTGGTCTTCCGCACGCGTAAACGTGTTTGAATTCTTTTGCTCCTGTGGTGCGGGCGAAGGCTTCTGAGGAAGCCGTCGCCCGCGCCTCGCCTGTCGCGCGAATCGTGCTGTGCGACCGCCTTTCTAAAAAAAAATCCACAACGACAGCGCCGAAGCGCCGTCCTTCGGCTTCGCTGGGTGTGTGGTGGGTGGAAGGAGCTCTAGAGGAGAGGCCCGGCCGGCCTTGAGCGTTGAGGGAGTCGCGGAGGAGGAGGGATAAGGGGATAACGCCCAGGCAGCGCAGCTAGGGTAGGGACGGGCCAACAGCCAGTGGGACGAACGAGGGCCGCGACGGCGGCTCAAGCGGGAGGGAGCGGAGACAGTGGGCAGCGAGCGAAGTGGGTGGAGACTGATGATGCTCCTTCGACTTAGGGAGCGGTTCAGCTGCTGGGCGGGCTTCAGGGTGGTGCTCACGCGAAAAGGAATCGACGCGATGTACAAAGCATACAGGAAGAGGAGAAAGAAGAGGAGGGACACCAGTGAGGACGAAACAGAAACTAGCGCAGACGAGAGCAGGGCAGACCCGGGGACTGGGGAGCCGGAGCAGACGGCATCGGCCGCCGAGGGAACGTTGGGAAGAGCCACGAGGAGGGCGGCGACCTCGACCGACTATGGAGGACCCGTCGCCAGACGACGCAGGGCAGACGACGGGGAGGCGGAGCGGACGCGCAGGGCGAGACGAGGGAGGGAGCAGGAATTTGCGGAGATCAGCAGGAGGATGTACGAAGAGATTAGGAGCAGCAGGGACCCGAGGGACCATGTGGAAGACGGCTAGTGCTAGTCCCCCATCGGGAGAGGACGACCCCGGGGCTAGTCGCCGACCACACCCACAAAGAACCCTGCACAAAGATCGCACGGGCGGGGACCTGTTCCTTTTTACCCATCTCACAGTAGAGGTGTCCGTTTTTATTTATTGGATATTGCCGAGCGAAACCTTTTCCTTCGAAGCTCAGCGTCGTAGCCGGGCGAGCGGGAATAGGGCAGTCTAGAGAGCACCTTGGAGGCCGTTCAATAGAGCCCGTACTATAGTCGACAGTCGCTCGCCGGCCGGCGCAGTGCTGCTCTGACCGCTCCGCCGGGCCCCCTCCGGGCCGCCGCGGGGAGACGTGCACATAGGCAAGTTGGTATTTTCATATATGAACTTGAAAATAGTATTGGCTAGTCTAATCCTACTCATCACAACTCGCCAGGAACACCCCCACACTATAGGGTCATTGTGTAGCCCTGCTTAGAAGGAAAAGGTTTACTGCAACGTCCGTATGGCTCACCGTGTAGTCGGCCGCTCGGCCCCCAAATCCCATCTCGTCTCAGAGTTTGAGTGTTTTATTTATTTCCTTGGGAAGTTGTGCTGACCTCCGTTCACCTCCTGTTCTCCTATGCCACGTGGCTGTGTGTGTTTGGGTTTCTATGTTGCGATTTGGATTTTGGATCGCGTCCCGCATTTGTTTATTTATTTAGCGTTCGGCGCGCCCTTCTGTCTGGTATAGCCCCAGCCGACTCCGCGTGAACTCTCGAGGGATCTCGAGTTGCGGAGCTCGGTGAACGAACTCTGTTCACAGATAGGTGATCTGTGATCTGTAAGGGTCCGCCCGCAGGCGCATTTTGTATACCGAGGCGGTGCCCGGTGCCGAACCTGTCGGACCTTAAGACAGCATTGTAGATCCCTGGGCGAGGGTGGTGGAGTTCACAGATAGGTTGATAAGAAACAAGAAGCTCACATCGCACAGACAGTGAAACAAAGAGACAGTGAGGGTGTGAGAGGCGGACCTAAGGAAGGTCCTACATCTCTTTACGACCCCTGACCGAGCTCCCGCTCGACAGAGTTCACAGATAGGTTGATAAGAAACAAGAAGCTCACATCGCACAGACAGAGAGAGAGATTTTTAGCAATACCTTAATGTGATGTTACAGGTGGGTTAAGAGGGAGATGTGCGCGAGCAATACCAAACAACTCTAACACTCACACGTAATTTGGGGCCTGGAGCCCTGTTCACGCGCGCGCGAGACGTGCAGACAGTGAGAGGCGGACCTAAGGAAGGTCCTACATCTTCACACGAGCAGCTAGCTGGGAGTGGCTGCGGCTATAGCAGACAGCGCGCCCTTAACATTGCTCAATGATCGCCGGCCTGCTGCAGTATCTCCTCCTCGCTCATGCAATGGTGGTCGGTAGCGTGCAGCTCCTCACTCGAGACAACTGGCATGAGCACATCACGGGCCGTCATGACTGGTTCATCATGTTCTCGCAGCAAGGGTGCCTCGATCCGCAGCCGCACTCCCTCCGCCGCGGACCGTAATATCCACCCTTGCGTGTTCCTAGGTGTCCTCACTGCAAGCGGCTCGAGCCCATGTGGGAGGCGATGGAAACGCGGCTGGGCGCGGCGGGCGAGGGCGTGCGAGTCGGCCGCGTCAACGTGTCAACCGACAATGGTATCGCGCTGACGTTCGATGTGGAGCGCTTTCCGACGCTGCTGCTCCTGTCCGCGGACGGCCGCGCCTACGAGTTCCAGGAGCGGCGGCGGAGCCTCCCGCTGCTGTCGGCCTTCGCCACCGGCGGCTACCGAAATCAGCTCTCTAGTCTGGCCGTGCCGACCACGCTGAGGCCAAACGAGCCACAGTGGTGGCTGCTGCTGCGTTCGCTCTGGAAGCCGCTCAAGCAGACGGTCGTCGTCGCCTTTTCCATCGCCGCCTGCCTCGCTGGCGGCATCAAGCTTCTCATCTACGCCTGCGGGATTCGAGTGCCGGAGGAGGCGGCGGAGGGCGAGGCGACGAACAAGAAGAAGGCCGGCTGAGATCCGAAACTGGGGAGCGGTGAGTTATCTTCTTTTTTGCTTCAGCACAAGCCACAACACACAAAACGCACACACAAGTCGAGGTGAGCACACGGCACACCGCCTGGCCTCTCAGAGTCGCTCTCACGCCGCGGGGCGCACAAAAAAGCGCCTGTGCCGCTGTGCGGCGGTCAATCGACGGATCTCGCTCTCGTTTCTCACACATAGCACTATCACGGACAGGAGCCGCGCGGGACGGTGACGCTTGGGGCTCATCGCACCGCTCTCGCTCCCCGCCCTTCCCCTGCGGAGCTGACCTAAAGGCCGAGAAACTCCTCTTTCTGGTGGGTCAAGACTTTGGCATCGGTCGTGGCGTATGCCGTGCAGAGCAGGCGCCAGCCTTCTTCCAGCTGATCCTCGTCCAAAAAGGCTGCGTCCGAATTGTCGACGTCACCCTCGATCACCTAAAGGGCGGAGGCGGCAGAGGTGGCGGTGGAGACGAAGTGGGGAGTGGGGCTGATGGCGGAGGAGGTGAGGGCGGAGGCGACAGGCGGTGGAGATAAGTATCACCTTGCCGATGCACTCGCAGCACGCTCCGGCGCGGCAGGAGTAGGGCAGCTCGATGCCCTTCTCCTCAGCCCGGTCGAGGATGTACTCGTCCTCCGGCACTCCAAGCACTCGCTCGCTGCCGTCAGGCGCAACAAAGGTGACAGAAAAGGACTCAGCCATAACGAGGCGCGACGATGAGATGCGCGCAGCCGGTCTGGCAGTGGGAACGAACGCGTCTCCGCCAAGGGCGAGAATCGTGCACATGATGTGTCGCGTGGGGGGATGGCAATTTGAGCCGAGCTCCGATCGGTGATGAGGTCTCGTTTCATGTATGTGCAGGTGTATTTTATTTTTGCTTGGCCGGGCATCATGACGGGGTAGGTAGGGTAGGGTCTGGGCCCTGCCCTCGGGTTTTTCCCTCTCTCACGCCGGAATTTTCACCGCAGAAAAAAAAGAATTTTTCCGCGCAAATCACGATGTCAACCCTCCCCAAGAGAACGACGCGACAGAGGAGGAAGTGACAAGGGAGAGACCGACGAGAGTGGGACGGCCGCGAGGTGGCATGAAGGTTGCAGCGAGAAGCGGCGAGAGACTGCGAAAAGAGATACGAAGAGGCAGACTCCCCAGGGTGGGCGACGGCTAGCGCATCACACTCCTCTCCTTAAAATCCCTGTGTGGTGGCGGCGTGCCGTTCTCCCATCCCTCCCTTGGGTTGTGTGTTTTCTTTCTTTCTTTTTACCCTCCCCAAGTCGTTGATCTGGTGCTTGTAGGGCTTGAGAGTGGCCTGCCATGTCACAGGAAGGACTGTGGTTGCAGTATAGTACCACCAGCCATCACTTTAGTTGGTACAGTACCCCTCGTTGTCAGATGCAGCTGTCCCGTTCCGGTGTTTTCTTTTCGTTCGCCCTTGAGACCATAAAAGAATTTTACAATCCCACTCTCTCTCTCACACAGAGACCCAGGCTGACACAACCTGCAAAACAAAAGAATCTTACAACAAAACTCCCTCGCACAACACTGGGCACGGGACAAAAGAAAAATCACCGCGCGTCAGGCTACGACATGTTCGGACCCGCCCCCTCGCGGCCCTCGAAGCGCTCCTCGTCCCACGCGATCAGGTAGCCCAGCCGCATCACCTCGACCGCGTTTACAAGGACATGTTCGTGTTGGCCATCTGCGTTAGCAGTCTCGTTCGCCGTACCTTTACGCTGAAGCGCCTCACGTTCCAAACTGGCGCCCGTGGATGCACCGCGTGCGCCACTGGGACGGAGGCGCTGCTCACATCGCTGAGGGCTTGTGGAAAGCGTGGCCGCTGGCGGACGGCGCTCGAGCTGGTCGAGGAGCTCGAGCAGCGCTGCGGCGGTGCCGCGGGCGTCACTGTTCCACCGGGCGCCTGGCGTGACGCGCTGCTCGCGTGCCGAAAGCACAAGAGGACGGAGGAGGTGGCGGGCCTAGTCGTTCGGATGGGCGAGCGTGCAGACACCTCCGCGTGCAACGAGCTCCTCCAGTGCGCCCGGTTGAGCGGCGACTATCGCCTCGCTCTCTCCCTCTGGCGCGCCATGTGCGG